>NW_007728282.1:79832-81454 GCF_000696425.1 Galeopterus variegatus | reverse complement strand
AGATAGATAGATAGAAAGGCAGAGGATAAATAAAGAGATAGGATAGATTAGATAGATAAATGACAGAGAGAGGATAAATAGGTAGGTAGATAGATGGATGTTTGTATGGATAGATGGATGGAACGAATATAAAATTTAGCTTTCATCCCCCATTTTCACCTGATTTCTTCATCTTTTTGCAGCACAGTCCAATTTAGGTCCAATATGGACCACTTCTGTGAAGCCCTTCCTTTAAATGCCATGTAATGTGGATCGTGCTCAACTTTGAAACCTCACCTTTGAACCTATCCAGTCCCTCCACTTTCCAGTCCCTAGAGACTTTCTTCAGTTCCTATAAAGGTCCTGGCCAACCCTAATAAGTCCACTCTGTTTAGTCATTTTCTCCCTCCCTGTGAGATTGCATCCACCTTATCCTTCAAAATTCAGCATCAGCTTTACTTTTTGCTAGACAGTCCCCTTCCAAACCTCCACCCCTATGAGCCTGTTTTAATTACCACCAAGCCCTTGGCCACCCAGTTTGAAACAACCTTTCTTTTTTCCTTGTTCCTATTGTTTACCTCTTGGGCAAAAATGTAAGTTCTACTATTTAACACTGTGTGTGTCCCCAAATCCAGCACTAAATAAGCATCCCTTGATTAGACCAATTTTAAGAGCTATGTGTACAAATCACTCAGCACTTGAGGACACGTAGAGGTTCACAAGTGTGAAAATATTCTAATGCACCCCATGATATTTTTAGTGGTATCATGCAAGGTAAAATACAATTTCAAATGAAATTTCCAGTGAAAAAAGTAATAGAAACTACACTGGCATAAGAGCTTTTACCAAACACAGGCTTTTCAAAGCATGGTCCAAACAGATATATCCCAATTGAGGGTCTCTCGTGCTTTAAAGGAACATATTTGAGAGTGATATATTTGTTTATACTTCTTCCCACCATTTAGAAATAATTTGCATCTTTTCAGAGAACCGATTTTACCAGAACTAATATAAGAATTCTCCAATCTGTATTCAAAATAGTGCACATTTCTTTAGTTTGCTATGCTGCTATTTTCCAGTGTAAGACATTAGAGTTTTTCCCTCCAGACGACATCTGAGGGATCTTCAAACACTTCATGGAAAGATTTGCGTTATCTTTTAATATTATTTTTCCCAAAGGACATTAACAAAATATACCTATATTCATATATTCTTGTCAAAAGTTCTACTTGCCTGCTGATTGAGAATAAAATCCAAGTTGGATTGGTGCTTTAGTTTGATCCAGGAGGTTGAATGAAGGAAATGCTCATTGAGCTGGAAGGAATTCTACAAAACCATAGAACCTTCCTCCTAAAGCAAATTCAGCTGTCATGAAGCTATATATGCGTGAAGATGATGCATGCTTTCATCAGGCTTTCAGTATGGATAAAGGGATGACTTTCCACTGAGTTGTTATTTACCTGTTTCAAAGCACTATCTTGTTACATCACCCACTGACCACTCAATTTCCCCTTTTCCATCTCAAAATTTCACTGCCACTCCTGACACACAGCGGATAGTGCCACCTACTGGGGATACATTGCTTCAGGGAACACTCATTAATTTGTGTTTTTTTTCCTCTGTTGACTACTTTTTTTTTTTTT
>NW_007728282.1:76991-78572 GCF_000696425.1 Galeopterus variegatus | reverse complement strand
TTTTTTTTTTTTTTATCCATTCATCCAATGATGAACAGTGTTGCAGTGGACATGGGAGTGCAGGTGTCTATTTGATATATTGATTTCATTTCCTTTGGGAATATACCCAGCAGTGGGAGAGCTGGGTTGCAATGTACATCTCTTTTTAGTTCACTGACGAACTTTCATACTGCTGTCCACAATGACTGTACCAATTTATATTCCCACCAATAATGTGGGAGAGTAGCCTTTCCTCTGCATCCTCAACAGCATTTGTTATATTTTGTCTTCCTTTTTGGTAACAGATGAGATAATATCTCATTGTGGTTTTAATTTGCCTTTCCCTCATGATTAGAGATTTTGAGCATTTTTTCATGTGCTTATTGGCCATTTTTGTCTTCTTTTGTGAAATATCTGTTCAGGGTCTTTGCCCATTTTTTAATTGGGTTATTCATTTTTTGCTGTTGAGTTGTCTGAGTTCCTTNTTTTTTTTTTTTTATCGTAATATGAATGCATGTGCAGTAGGAAAATAGGGAAACCTAACTATGTTTATGGAATCTCTATCATTTATATGATGTCATTGATATCACAATCCTTAAACCTCATGAGAAAAGACATGAAGAACAGAAGTCAATTGTCCAAGGATAAACAGCTGGTAGGGGTAGTATCTGATCACTGAAATCAGGCTGGTTTCAGACCAAGCTCTCTTACCTCTCACAAAATACTGTCTCCCAGTGAGAGAAAAGGTGTCTCTCACTGGGAATCACTCAAGGAGGGAATCACTATCTACTTTGCTTACAGTGACACCTTTCCAAAGGACCCTTGATAAACTTCGTAGAAAGCATCTTTAATGGCTTAGGGAAATATACTCCAAATATATATTTGGTTAGACTAGAGCAAATTGTACATACCTCAGTGACTACTCATTTGTATATTGGTTTTGGTTTATATAGGGCAGAAAAAAAAATGATTCTACCGTAGAGTCATATTTTGGTACACTTAAACATGGCAGCATTGCAGTTCGGGTCATTGGAAAGATTATGGGTGTGTGTGTGTGTGTGTGTGTGTGTATTTGAGGCCCACATGCTATATATTTATTAGTCAATTTTTTAATTTTAACATTTCCTTATACAGATTTCTGGGTGCAGTGTGCTGTTTCAATACATTCATGTTCTGCACAATGATTCACTTGGGGAACGTAGCATAGTTTTGTGCCTGTTAGTCCATCCCTTCCCCTCCCAAATCTTCCTCCCCTCCCAGCCTCTGGTAACCATTATTCTCTCTATTTCTGTGAGAACCACTTTTTTTTTTTACAAGCTTCTACATATGAGTGCAATCATGTTGTATTTGTCTTTCTGTGCCTGACTTACTGCACTTACCATGACGTTTCCAGTTCCATGTTGCTGCAAATGACAGGAGTTTATTTTTTTATAGCTGAATGGTATTCCATTGTCTATACATACAAGGTTTTTTTTTTTTTTTATCCATTCATCCAATGATGAACAGTGTTGCAGTGGACATGGGAGTGCAGGTGTCTATTTGATATATTGATTTCATTTCCTTTGGGAATATACCCAGCAGTGGGAGAGCTGGGTTGCAATG
>NW_007728282.1:73200-75302 GCF_000696425.1 Galeopterus variegatus | reverse complement strand
TTAAATTCATTCCTATGCATTTCATTTTTTGGTAGCTATTGTGAATGGGATCATTTTATTGATTTCTTCTTTTGTTATTTCATTATGGGCATATAGGAACACTATTGATTTTCGTATGTTGACATCGTATCCTGCCCATTTATTGAATTGATTTATTAGTTCTAATAAATTTTTGGTGAGGTCTTTAGGGTTTTCTATGTGTATGGTTATTTTATCTGCAAATAAGGATAGTTGACTTCTGTCTTTTTTTGATTTGGATGATTTTTATTTCTTCCTTTCCCTTTGTTGAATTAGCTAGAATTTCCAGTACTAAGATGAATAAGAGTAAGGAAAGTGGGCATCATTGTCTTGTTCTAGATCTTAGAGGAAAAGCCTCCAATATTTGTCCATTTGGTATAATTTTAGCTGTGGATTTGTCATTTATGGCCTTTATTGTATTGAGGAGCATTCCTTCTATGCCTAGTTTGTTTAATATTTCTATTATGAAGCAGCGTTTGATTTTATCAAATGCCTTTTCTGTGTCTATTGAAATGACCATGTGGGTTTTTTCCTTCATTCTGTTGATATGATATATCGTGTTTATTGATTTGTATATATTGAACCATCCTTGCATACCAGGGATAAATGGTGTATGATTTTTTTAATGTGTTGTTAGATTTTGTTTGTTAGCATTTTGCTGATGATTTTGCATGTATGTTCATTAGGGATATTGGTCTATATTTTCTTCTTTCTGTGGCTTTTTTTTTTTTTTTTTTTTTTTTGGTTTCAGTATGAGGGTAATGACAGCCTCACAGATTGAGTTTGGAAGGATTCCTTCCTCTTCAGTTTTTCAGAAGAGTTTGAGAAGAACTGGTATTAGCTCTTCTTTAAATGTTTTTTAGAAATCAGCAGTGAAGCTTTCTGGTCCTGGGATTTTCTTTGTTGAGAGACTTTTTATTACTGCTTCAATCTTGTTACCTGTTAATGGTCTTTTTAGGTTTTCTAATTCTTCATGATTCAACCATTGTAAATTGTATGTTTCCAGGAATTTGTCCATTTACCCTAGGTTTTCCAGTTTGTTTACATACAATTGTTTATAGTAGTCTCATGGTCCTTTGCACTTTTGTAATATTAGTTGCAATGTCTCCTTTTAATTTCTGATTTCATTTGTTTGAGTCTTCTCTTTTCCTTCACTAATCTAGCTAAAGGTGCATCAATTGTGTTTATCAGTTTGAAAAACCAACTCTTTGTTTTATCAATATTTTGTATTATTTTTTAAATCCCTAGTTCATTTATTTCTGCTTTGGTCTTTATTATTTCTCTCCTTTGACTAATTTGGGGTTTGGCTTGTTCTTATATTTCTAGTTACTTGAGGTATGTTGTTACATTGTTTATTTGAAATATTTCTTCTTTTTTGATGTAGGCATTTATTGCTACAAATTCCCTCTTAGAACTGCTCTTCCTGTGTCCCATATGTTCTTGTATGTTGTGTTTTCCTTTTCATTTGTTTCTGGGAATTTTTTAATTTCTTTTTTGTAATTTCTTCTTTGATCCATTCATTGTTTAGAAGGATATTGTTTAATTTCCATGTACTTATGCAGTTTCCAATGTCCCTTCTGCTATTAATTTCTAGTTTTATTATGTTGTAGTCAGACAACATATTTGGTATTTTTTCTATTTTTTAAAAATTTGTTGAGACTTGTTTAGTGTCTTAGCATATAGTCTATACTAAACAATATTCCAGGTGCTGCTGAGAAGAATGTGTACTCCACAGCTGTGGGATGAAATGTTCTATAAATCTTCCTTAGGTCTAATCAGTCTAGAGTAGATATTAGGTATGATGTTTCTTTGTTAATTTTCTGTATGAATGGTCTGTCCTTTGCTGAAAGAGGGGTATTAAAGTGTTCAACTATTATTCTATTAGAGTCTACTTCTCCTATTAGGTCTAGTAATATTTGCTTTATATATCATGGTTCTCTGGAGTTGGGTGCATATGTATTTAAAATTATATCCTCTGGTTGAATTGATCCCTTTATCATGATATAATGACCTTCCTTATCTTTTTTTTTTTCCTTTCCTTGGCTTGAAGTCTATTTTGTCTGGTATAACTAAAGCTACTCCTG
>NW_007728282.1:57873-72174 GCF_000696425.1 Galeopterus variegatus | reverse complement strand
GAAGTCAACTCCACACTTTGACATCATCTCCCCACTTCACTTTCTGACATTTTGTTGTTTCTGGTTACATCTTTTAATATTTCCTGTCTCTTATACAGTTATTGAATTTGTTATTATCTTGCTGGGTTTGTCCTTTAGTCTTCATACTAAGGGTATAAGAGGTTTATTCACCACCCTTACAACATTATATTCTGAGAATGTGCATTTACTTTACTAGCGAGTTTTGGACCTTCAAATGTTTCTTCTTACACTTTAGTGTCATCTTCATTTGTATTGAAAAACTCCCTTTAGAATTTCTTGTAAGACAAGTCTAGTGTTGATGAATTCCCTTAGCTTTCATTTTTTCTGGGAAAGCCTTTCTTTCTTCTACTTATTCAAATGTTAGTTTATCTACATACAGAATTCTTGTATGGAATTTTTTCCTTGAGCACTTTGAATTTGTCATCCCACCCTCTCCTGGCCTGTAGGGTTTCTACTGAGAAATTCACTGACAGATGTATTGAGGCTCCATTGAATGTTATGTGTTTCTTTTCTCTTGTTGCTTCAGTTTTCTTTCTTTGTCTTTGGTTTTTGATAATTTGATTATGATGTGCCTTGGGGTATTCCCCTCTGCGTTGAATTTGATTGGTGGCCTCTGAGATTCCTGTACCTGAATGCTATAATCTTTCTCCATACTTGGAAAATTTTCATTAAATATTATTTAATGAAATAATATTATTTCCTTCAATATGCTTTCTAAGTCTCTTCCTTTTTGTCTCATTTGGGTACACCAATTACATGAAAGCTATTTCACTTGAAGGAGTCCCATATTTGCTTCATTTCTGTTCCATGTTTTTTTCTTATTCTTTTTACTTTTTTGCTCCTGTAAGTGGTGAATTTTGTATGTTCTGTCTTTGAGCTCACTGATTCATTCCTCTATTTGATCAAGTCTGTTGTTGGAGCTTGCTATGGATCAAATGCATCCCCCAAAGTTCATGTATTGGAAACTTAATCCCTTTTGTAAGAGAGTGGAAAATCCAATTACGGTATTTGAAAGGTGGGGCCTCTGAGAGGTGATTAGATCACAAAGACTATGCCCTTGTGAATGAATTAATCCATTCATGGAGTAATGACTTGTCATGGGTGTGGACTGGTGGCTTTACAAGGAGCACGTGGGAGAGCTTTTGCTGTTCTCATCATGTGATAACCTGGTTTGCTGTAGAGATTTACCACCAAGAAGCAGGCTCTCACCAGATACATTCCCCAGAACTTGAACTTCCTGGCCTCCACAACTGTAAGAAATAAATATCACTTCTTAATAAATTACCCAATTTCAGGTATTCTCTTATAAGCAAGAGAAAACAAACTAACACAGAGCTTTCTATTAATCTTTTCAGTTCATGTAACATACCCTTTATGTCTAAAATTTCTATGTGTTTTTTTAATTGATTGTATTTCTTTTTCAAGTTTCTTGTTCTGCTGCTAGATTGCTTTCCAAACATCACTTAACATTCTATCTGTATTTTCTTGTGACTCACTGAATGTCTTTAAGAGGATTATTCTGAATTCTCTGGCAGACAGTTCATAAATCCACTGTTCTTCTAGGTTTATTGCTGGGGCTTTGTTGGTTTCCTTTAGTGATTCTTTCTGGATCTCTGTGTCGTTTTGTTGATGTTTACACATTTAATGAGGTGGCTACCTCTTCTAGGTTTTATAGATGCTCTCTGTTGGTGTTAGACCTTTACTGCTCAATATCAGAACTTTGTCTCTGGTCTGTGTTTTTTTGTTGTTGTTTTTGTTTGTTTCTCTCATTGTTCTGCAATGGATTAACAGTTACGACCACCCGTAAGCACTGCCCTGGATCTAATTTGCTGTGCTATTGTTGATTCTTGGATTCAGAGAAACATCCTGTAGGGAACAGAATTTGAACTCCTTGCCTGAGCTAAATTGCTTCCTTACTGTTGTTTCGCAGACTGGGGGACATTTTTGTGAGTACCAAATTTTAACAATCGAGCTTTAGTCACTTATGATTCATGGGGGGGTCACCATAGACACACCTGAACTGTATGGAAATTCCAGGCTGGGACTGAATCTTCCTCACAAACTGTGCCCCTGTAGTTCTATTGCATGGACTGGTCTTCACTCTGAGATGCACGTGCCTATCAGAAAGCAGATCAGCTGCTATGCTGCACTGATGGAACAAATCCTCTGATGGATCAGCTCCCCCCACCCTCCACCAGGCACTGCAAATGTTTCCTGTAGGATGTGTCCTGCACAAATCCCCCATGAAGACTCAGCAACCTCTGGGTGAATCCTTCTGGTTGGTGATGGTCCCTTTCTCCTATGTGGGTGCTGGAAAAACTTGCCAGGAGCTTTGCTGGCCTGGGAAGTAGAACGGTGCACTCTGAACTGTTTTTGTTTGTTTTGCTGTGTGTTGCCAGAAGTCACAGCACCCTTCTTCTCTGCAGACTCCAAGTAGCTTCACACAAAGGGTACTGCTGTGGCTTTGCCATCTCCAGGTGGCTGCTCCATGACCTGTGCCACACAGGCCTGGGGAATGGCTGGGGCTGGGTCTGGTTGGGTGGTCCCTCCTCTTCATCATCTCAGCTTCCCATGACTCCACAGACTAAGCAGGTCTCTCTGCCACTTTTCCAAAGTTACACTGGTTATAGGATGACAGTTTTTATGTTTTAATACTTGTAAGTGTACTCATTGTGGGGTTAGCAATGCCAGGATTATCTATTCCACTGTCTTGGAGACATGGCTTCCATAATATGTATTTACACATATGTTTTACACATACCACATATGGACATCTTTACTAGTACATAATATGCTTATATGTTTGTGTGTGGGTAAAAATCACATTTATAGTAGGAAACAGAAGTTGGCTTTGGTTTTCTTCCAAAAGACAGTATAGATGTAAGTCTAACTCATTGTGGAAAATGGACCATGATACCATTTTATTTTTATTATAATTATTTCTTTAATGTTTTCAAGTAATGGCTTTTATATGGTTGTGACAATAACATGGAAATGAGGAATTCATGATGTGAGTGTCAAGTGATGTCTAAACTGATGTTTATTCTGTCATTTATGAAGGCAGAATGTCATTATGTGTGTCACCAGATAAGTTGTATGATACTGTATACATTATATAGTATATATATTATATACAAAATATATGAGTATTATGCCCATATATACATATACATAACAGCCAGTACAATTCTAGAATACTAGGATATATGTCTTTGTATTTTACTTACCATGATGTATAGACATATCGTAAGGCTTTCCTACTGATCAAGAAACTTGAACAAATTCCGTTAAGCTTGTGTTCCATAAAAATCTTGGAAAAAATTGCCAAAGTGATATATTTCTCCATGTTGTTTCTTCTTATACTCCCAAGGAGATTATTAGGATGTTTATGGAGAAGGGGAGAGAAGAAAGCGCATAAGGGAGACAAACAGGAATGAAGATGGGTCTGTCTCTACACACCAACTCAATAAGAAACATAATTCACAAGACAAGCAGAATGATTTCCCTATGTCCATGTCACCATGTGGTGTAGAGGGTGGCTTGTAAATCCACCAGGCGTGTGGATTATGGGGGTGAGCTGCCTTGTCTTCCTGAAGACCCTCTATTTCTTGATTGAAAAGAAAATGTATAAAGAATACATTGCAAAGCTTAGGCTCAGGTCGCCAAGTGTGGACAGACTGCAAACTTCTTGAGTCAATGATAAAGGAAAGGACAAAGTCAGTCCCTGCAGTAGGTATTTCAATATATCACATGACTGGCTTTTATTTTGTTCTTTATTTTATTTTTTGATTAATCATGGGGCTGAAACTTTAGCAAATTATCTGTGCTTCCTTCAAG
Source organism: Galeopterus variegatus (assembly GCF_000696425.1). NCBI lineage: Eukaryota > Metazoa > Chordata > Mammalia > Dermoptera > Cynocephalidae > Galeopterus > Galeopterus variegatus. Next base: position 68,316 of record NW_007728282.1, on the reverse strand, counting down.
ATCATGCACACCATATCTGTGACACCTCGCTCTCCACTGCTCCGATTTTCCCTTGATTTGTTTTATCTCTGCCTCTAAAGACAGTATTATTTTCTAAACTTTTTCATATTCTCTGCTTACGTATTGAGTTGCATTGTCTTCCAAGCAGTTTCTTTCCTCCTACAGGACATAAATAAGGCATGCTCTTTTATTTATTTTTCACTCCCACAGGACCTAGTTGTGTGCTAGAGATAACGATGCCAAGTGAATAGAAAGATAACAAAAAAATTAAATGATGCTGGGTTGTGAAGAAGAGTTCTTAGAATTCAGCGGGATAGAGCCACAGCACCTCCTTGCTTCAAAAATTACCTGGAAACAGACTTGAAAAATGAATCTGATGACACAGGATCCTTTGAGATTTTTACAACTTTAAATTCTAATATCTGCAATTTAATTGTTTGTTTAACTGGAGCCTGCCATGCAAGCTGGTCAAATACTCTCTCTCTTTAACAGAAAAGCACATACAGAGTCTTCTAAAGTGACTCAAACTTCAGTGCGCCAGTGTGGGAGAAAAACTGAGGCCACTGGACATTTCTCACTTTTTTTAGACACAAGCTTTACAGGTGCACATTACAGGCTTCATTAGCACAATACTGTAGGTCTTCCCTCCCCAGACTGAATGTGGATTTATTCCCATTGTTGATAAAGAAAAACTTTTTATTTCACTCATTCGTGTACCTACTGTGATCATACATTGATAGTAAAAATATGCCCTCCGACATGCTGCCTTTATTTATAATTCTACAAGAATGTGTCTTATCACTTACTCTTTGGCACAAGCATCTTAACAAAGACCAGAGAGACCACTGTTAATCGCATCGTGCATTCCAAGCAGGAAACACAGCATTTATGTTCCATATCTTAAGCTGGAAAGAAGTTTCCACCATTAGGTCAATCCTAAATAAAGGGTCATTGCGAAGCTGCAGCAAGAGGCATTTTTATCCTTTTCTCCCCCCCTCCTCACAGTACATATTACATTTTCTCTGCCTTCTATACAGTGTGGGGAGGCTAGCAGCCAGTTTTAGGTTTATATCATGTGTCATGAAAAGAGACATTCTGCGTAAACATATCCCATTTAGAAACTACAATTTCAACTGACCTTTAATATTATGTTATTTTTTAAATAAGCTGGCAACAAATATATGTGTGTGTATGTGCATGTATGTATATATATGTAGCTGTATACATATTTTTTATTAACACCTAAGAGGTGTTTGTTCAGACCACAAACTGCATTACACTTTCAGCTGGAACCTCCTTTTCGCAGTGCTCTTGACACATGTTCATTCAAATAAATGACCTGCCTGCTCCAATCTGATTGAGCAGGTTGAAAGAAGCTGTCTTGCCATTCCAAATTATACTTGCTATTAGAACAAAACAGTCAGGACTGACCTTGACTCCCTGTCAATTTGATCCAGGCTTGGTCTTAGGGAGCAATCTCTCAAAAACACAGGCTTCAACAGAACTGGGTTGATCATGAAGGGACAAGAGAAGGAATCTCCCATGCAACTAACTCCTGAGGTGACTTTGTTATTGCCACTCCAAAGAGAGTAAAAATGAAGATGCTATCCCAAATGGGATGCGTGGTAGAATGCAGAAAAATGATCTGAAGCCCAGTGAAGAAAAACACAGGTGAGTGTTTGGTGGAAGGTGATTGTTCAGGGAGAAAGCCCCTCTCCTCCCCCCATTGCAGAAAAATGATCTGAAGCCCAGTGAAGAAAAACACAGGTGAGTGTTTGGTGGAAGGTGAGTGTTCAGGGAGAAAGCCTCCCCTCCCCCCACCACAAGACTTTTGCAAAGGAAAACGTGCTGAGTGGACAAGGAACAGAATACCATGGTAATCTACCGATTTTTAATCTCTCTTCCATACCCTTCACTTGAGTTTAAAAAAATGCTTTGTAAGTTAGAGGTTACCAGAAACTGGGGAGAAGAAATAAAGAGAAGGAATTGCTTAATGGGTACAGAGTTCATGTTTAAGATGATGAAAAAGTTTTGGAACTAGATAGAGGTTATGATCACACAGCATTGTGAATGCAACTATTTCCTTGGAATTGCATGCTTAAAAATGCAAACAAAATGACAAGCCTTACGATATATATTTTTAATACAATTAGAAAAAAAGAAAAAGAAAAAGAAAGAAAATGCTTCAACACCCCACTGCAACAGGGATAAAATCTAAGGAAAAGAGAAGACTTGTGAAGTCTGTGAGCATTCAAAACAGTTCTTGGTCGTACTTGTTGGGTGGTCATGATTTAACATCCTGGAATCTTTTTTTGCCTTTATCGGTACAGCAAACCCTCCCATTCTGAGTTCCTTTTCTATTTATTATGATTTTGTAAGGAAGACATTGAGTTTTTGCTGCTGGGCAGCTCACAGACTAGGAAATAGAAAGACAAAATGCAGGATCTGCCTCTCTATTAAGCCAGGAAATAAGATAAAAATTTTAAAGCATGTATGAAATGGAACTATTCTCCCAAATTCTGTTCAATTCAGGACAACTGCTACAGCATAAACCATGTGGACATTTGGCAAGCAGTCCCTCATCTTTGAAGAGTGAAGGTAGAACAGACTCAAATAGTACACTGTTTATTTGTTAAAGGGATTACTTGGTATCTGCTTGCATTCGTTCTGTGGTGGGTTAATGTAATAAATGCCAAATTTATGATTCTTTTTACTAGAAATATTGCATTATGTAGTTCCAGTATTTCTCTCAATGTAAGTGAATGACAGTGCATGTTATGGTAAGTCATAGTACTAAATATAAGGCTCCCCATGGCTTCTTGGGGTAGACACCAAAAGAAGAACCCAAACATTCTAGGGGTCTTGGCTCCAACAGGGATGCTCATTCTATTAAAATATTTTTTCCCAAAAAGCCAAGGGTTCAAAGCTCCTCCTCAGAAGACAAACGTAAATGTGAGATTTACCTTACACAATCTATAGGTGAATGTCACATTTTGTCTAATTTTTTTATTTTAAACACCTGAAAAGATAGCATAATTTTGAAATTGCAGTTCATTTCTTCAAACTCAGAGAAGTCAAAATTACCTATTTCTCACATTAGCTTAATACTGGAATAATATGTTCAGGGACAATTTAGACAGTAACTGTCATGTGCTATTTTTTTTATGAAGAGAAATTTAGTATTTTTATCTCTAGCACACAGGGATCGTCAAAGATTCACATACGCTAGTACACCTTTTTTCAGACATAATACAAATTCTTATTTTTACTGGTTACCCTGATAATTAAAGTAGAAAATATTAGTTCTTCATATTATATACTGTTTCATGTGTACTCTTAAATTAAGAGGCACAGATCTTAAAACATTAGTTTGTGAATTGTTTCTGCTAGTGGATAGGACAAATTTAACTGAGATTGAAAAATAATCCCTAGATAGGAAGAACAAACTTAAATTTGTTATGTGATGAGTCACACTTATATCTAAAATAAAATCAAGGCCAAGGGGTGTAAAAAGTGACTGGATGTCCTGTTAAATTTCTTTTTCTTTTAGGAGCCTGCTAGCATATAGAAATTTTAACTTCAGGGGTGGGGAGGCAAAGGGTGAAAAATACTGACTATAAATACATGACGAGTTGTTAAGGTGGAATCATTCTTTCTAAATGACAACATTAAACAAAAGTAGGTTATGTCCCAGTGCGTGGGATCTGTCCTTGGTTTGTCTGGATGCTCTTACAGTGGAGTTGAGGACAGGAGAAGGAGCTTCCAAAGCAGCCAGAAGGGACTGGTGCCTGCAGGCAGATCAGATGACAAAGGTTTTTAACATTGAGCAAGTCTGGGGAGATGAGGTTCCACCTGCAGTTCCATGGGGACAATGTAGTGCAATGGGTGGCATTTTAACAATAGGCATGTATTTCACAAAGTATCTGTGCAGATCACACAGGTTAGATGGCCAGTGCATGAACATCTTTGACTATGGACAGGCATGCTAGGGTTTATGTCATTCCAATATTCCTTCTTTCAACAAGCAATTTTAAAACACATTTGGTAACCATTCTTTAGCGACATGCGTTTGCTTTTCCCTGTGCTATACATTATCTACAATGTTTCCTTCTATCCCTATATCTTCTTTATACTCTCTAACCTTAATATGCCAAGTTTCATGCTCTATATTTATGCATTCAGGTGAGATGCAGGCATAGTAAGCATTTTAAAGTGTTATTTCAGCAAAAAATGAGATTGCAGTATTTAATGGCAGAAACCCAAATAATAAATAAAGTAAAATATTAGGTAAAACTAAGAAATTACTTTTTAGATAAACTGACTCTCCACAAAATTTTCTACACACTCTGAATCTACTGTTTGTGTAAAACCTGTGTGTGTGTGTGTGTGTGTGTGTGTGTGTGTGTATAAGAGAAGAGTTTTAAGATTATAATATCAGTGTTCTCAGTGCATGGAGTGATCACGGTGATTTTATTCCTTCTTTTGTATTTTCCAAAATGTCTACTGGGAGCATGCATTTCTGTAATAAGCAGGTGCATTAGAAAATAGATGATAAGCCCATGTACTTATTTTCTTCCTGTGCAATTCTGAGAAATTAATTTATTGTTCTGTACCTCAGTTTCCTCATCTGTAAAATGAGAGAATCTACATCCTGAGGTTGGTGTAAGGATGAAAGGACTTAATGCATATAACTTATTTAGAACAACACATTTTGATTATTACTTGAACGTTTTAAAATTTGAAACAGTTGACTGCTCTTTAAATGGTGGGTGTAATACTTTAAAATTTTTCTAAGCATTTGTTTTAAAAAATTGTCTGCAAGGAATGCATTTCCTCATGAAGTATTACCTATTTTTGCTATTATTCCAGTTTGAAAAATGTAATTGCTCTTTACATATACTTGAAATAATACCTAAAATCCAATCACACAGACAGCATGAGCCAATAGACCCAGGATCTAGTCTGAAGACTGTCCTTTGATAGATGCTGCCTGTTACTTACAGCCAGGTTTTTCTCACCTTTGGCCACACGTGGAATAGCAGTCAGTCTTCCCCATTTTCCCTAATTTTCTTCCTTCTGGAGAAAACACAATTAATACTGAGTTTTCTAAGTATTTACACTGATAGTCACATTATAGATAGGTAAACCTGTATCAGACCTTCCTCCATATACCCATTTCTTAACATATAACAATGAAAATCTGCAGAGAATGCATCACTTTTACTTAGCATAACCTAGGTTTGTTTGTTTTTTAACTAGGTGGCCCAGAAGATGTGAGGGATGAGTCTATTTCAAAGCAGTTCTAAGGAAGAAAAAACAGCACTCACATCTGACTGCTGGAAATAGCCTGGAAGTTAATGGCAAGGCCATGATGCATTCAGCTAGATATACAAATGATTCAAAGAATATCAAAATCGGATGAGGCAGTCTGCAACCATCATAGAATTAGACAAAAAGAGACACTTAAAACCCCTAAAAATGATTCAGCATCTCCTTCTCTTCTGCTGCTATTTTACTGAAAACTCTAGCCATGGCCAAAAGTTATTGACAATTATTCTTTTTTTTTTTTCTCTCTCTCTTTTTTCGTGTCCGGCAACGGATCGCAACCCTCAGTGTCGCGCCCGTACCGGACCGGGACTGGCAAAGGGATCGCAACCCTCGGTGATGCTCCCGCACCTCGCTCAGCCAGTGAGCGGGAACCGGTCTGTATGTGGGATCTGAACCCTTGGCGGGAGCGCCGCCGCACTACCCAAGCAGCGCACTGTAGCAGTGCGCCACCAGGCCGGCCCCTGACAATTATTCTAAATAGTGACCACTCCAAAAACATGTCCTTGCTCCTTTGTGCACTCCTGAATCCACCCCCTGTAAGCCCAAACCCTTGGCCAGCCCATCTTTTTCCAAGATAACCCACCATTCTCCTTGTGAGCTTTCCCTTCGCTGAGACAAGTTGCACAGCTCAACCTTGACTCCCCACTTTTTCAGTTCTGGAATTTGCACCTACAAAATTCTGCAACATTTTCTTTTCTTTTCTTTTAGTCTTTCACTCCACCTCTTATCCATGTCCCTATACTTCTGAAAGAATAACAGAAATTAATTTCCCAAAGAGGTTGCTCAAACTGCCCCCTTCATGCTTTCAGTACACCCTGGGTACCCCATCTTGATCCAGACCATCCCCAGGTCTCCATTTAGAGAGGACAGCTAGCTCTCCAATTTTGCTACCCCCAAACAGTTGGGGATCGTTGAGAACCGGCAACATCTGCATTGCTTTGAGAACTTGTTGGAAATGCAAACATCCAGGTCCACCCAACCATGACTGAGTCAGGACCTGCACTTAACCAGATTTCTTGCACATGCCCAAGAACATGAATGTTTGAGAAGTACTGCACAGTGTCACAAATATGCTCACACCACTTTTGTGCAATCATTTGGCAACTCCCAGATGGCTTCAAGACAAAGTTCAAGCTTCCTATCTGGTGATTGGAGGCCTTTGATCAGCTGCTTGCTGTTCACCCGATTTCCACGTCTTTGCAAAAAACACCTTATATTTTTCAGCCATGACAAGCCATAGTTCTCCAGCTCCCTATATCTTCCCACTTCAAAGGTGAGGAGTTCTTCCCCACCCCATGTGCTACCACTTCTCTACATATCTGCAAAGACATGGTTAGGGGTTGCTTCCTAAAGAACACGTCCTGGAGCTTCCCAGACTGGTTAAGGAGATGCTGTGCCCAGATACCTGTTAACAACAGGGGAACCACCCCCAGCACCCAGTGCCACGTCTTGTCTCTGGGCTCCTCAGCCAGACCCTCCTAATTTTATGATGGAAGGAGCTTTCCCTTTCACTTTTAATGTCAGCCCCAGCACAGGTCCTAGCATGAGGAAGATACTTAGTACAGGTTTGATAAATGAATGAACAAATACATATGTTTTTTTTATCATTCCTTGAGTCATTTAAAATAGCCAAGAATGCATGAAATAGTGAGATCAATACAATGACTTGCTCTTGAGCTAACATCTGCTAACAATTCAACTTTGAATCCCTGAAGATGACATTTCCATTAAATGTATGACAAGGGTACTTCAAAAAGTTTATGGAAAATCCATTTTATCTTTTAATTCTATTTTTCCATGAACTTTTTGAAGTACCCTTGTACATATGTACATGTATATATATACACATATATGTAACGTGTGTGTGTATTTCTTCTCTGTGTCTCACATTCACAAAATGACCTGAGGCCAACATCTGAAGAATTTAAGAGTTGAGATATGGCAGAGATTCCTGGTATTTGCAAGTTTTATTTATCTGGTAATTACTTAGTATTATCATGCCATGCATAAACTTGAATTAGAAATGTTTGCTGCATAACTTCCTGGTGAAAAGACTGGGCTACAAAGGTGCACTATTTTGTTTCAATACAAGTGCCTCTGCCTAGCAGCTTTAAGTTTTTAATCCTCAACGTTTTCCATTTTAAAATGGGAGCCATGCAGGTGTCTGCCCCTTATAGCTCCTGTGACTGTCAAATCAGATCAGATTTTGCTGGATCCACAGTGAGTACTCCACACACAAGCTCCCATGGGTATGATCTTACTTTTCTGCCTCTTGAGTTGTATTTAGTAGAATTTCTTGCTGTCACTTGAAGATTTACCCAAATAAGGCTCTGTCTTGGAAAGCATCAAGGCATCAGTACATCAAACACAGCTCAGAGCACTTTGCCACAAGAGTGACCAGTGGTACACGTGATAAATCCAAACATTGCATGCACATCAGGCATCACCTTCTTATAGCAGCTTCTCCATCAACAGGCAAGCAAAACTTCCCCAGTAGTGGTACAAACACCGTGCAGTGGGCCACATCTTAAGAAACCAATCCATGACCCACTGAGTTAATCTGTTTGTAGCCTATGCCAGGTGTACTTAGCTTTTACAATGAAAAGGGCATTCAAAGAAAAAAAAATGTAAAAGAAATATGCCACTTATAAAGAAAGAACAGACGCATAATTATTTGCACAAAGCATTAGAAAATACTGTGATATTTTATTATTAAAAATGCTGCTGAAAACTTTATACATATGTGTCCAGCCATATATATCTTCTATCATTACTTAAGGCAAAATCAAAAGCAAAATTGCGAAATAATAACCCAAGGAACCATTAAACCCTGCGTGCCTTTGAAGATCAAGAATAAAAGCCTAGGAAATTTTTTTTCTTATTTTTTCTCATTTTTTTTCTTTTTTCCTTTTTTTTTTTATAGATAGCAAGTATAATTTTTTTCTCATAGAACTCTATGAAGATTCTACAACTTCTTTCCATGTAGAAATAAGATATCATTTAAGATGTATTAAATTATTTTTGATCATAATCCTCTGAAAAAGCTAAAGTTATTCACTTAACAGGAACTCTTTTTCCTTATTCAAATATCACAAGCCCAACATGTTACTGTACATATTGCTAGCAGAAGACAATTGGAAATACTAAACAAATACGGGTTTTCACATTACAAACATACTGAACCAACGTTGATACTGGGCATCACTTTCTTTGTGGTTTCATGGAGAGCCTATTTGCAGTAGCCCAGCTGGGGTAATACATAGCTTGCAGAAATAGCCTGATAATAGCTTCAGAAAAATGATGAGTTGGGGACAAAATCTTATCCATGACACCTCGCTGCAGGAAAGGGGTGTTGTTTCACGTGTGCTAGGTTGCAATCATACGTCACATGTTTATATACAGAGCATCACCCTCCAATTTAAACCAAGGTAAGCAACAGGATTTACCGGGTGATGTTTATTCATTTCTAAGAATTCTCTTTTTCTAGAAGTCATTCTCAAACACTTTGATATATCTCTATGGTTTTAGTGGAGGGATTCAGTATTCAAAGAGGTGAGGCCACTGGACTCTGTTTACATAGGATGCCCACCTTAGCAATGACATTGAAGGCTGAGTTTCCAGAAGAATCACCATCAAACGCAGGGATATTATCTTCAAATATCTTTGGCTACTGTTTCTTGGTGATGCAGTAATTTTCGAAAGTAAAATATAAAATAACAATATTTTGGAAAGTAAAATATAAAGTTCAAACTATAAAGTAATCGTTACTATTAGGTTTCCTTTCATGTATAACACTCAAAACATTCCCTAAGGAAAATTAGAGGGGGTAAGAGGAAATGACAAGCCATTGAAGAGACAAAGCTTAGGTCCCACATCACCAAATTAAAATGGGTGAATAAATTCCACATATCTTGACAGTGAAGCTATCCCAATTTCTCAGAAAACCCATACAAAGTACTTTTAATATTCTATCCCTTTTTATTTTTTTTTTCGCCCTTCTTTCTGTAATATTCCTGGACTGATAGCTGATCCTCAAATTCACAGAAAGTAATATTTTCAGAGAAGTATATATTTTATCCCATAAATGATATAAAGGAAAAAAAACCCGCTTACTGATAAATAAGGGACTGACTGCTTAAATAAAAAGGAATGACACATGTTCTCCCTCAATCTGATTAGTGAATCTGAGCAAGTATTTCACCAGCCAAACCCTCCTGCAGCTGCTGGGAAACACAGAGCCGTATTTACTCAGCAGGGCTCTAGCCTCACCCAAGGCAAGCTTTCTTTTCTTTTTGGCAGGACCCTGGGGTGGGAAGCAACTCTTCCTACACATATTCAAAGGGCCAGAATTACAGAATGAGACTTGTATTTTTTTTTTTCTCTCGGCTGTTGCTCTGTGCGTTCTAATTTGACAAACTTTGAATACATTCCACTTTGGGGGGACGCATCGTTACGTTGCAACTTTATGGGGGCTAACACACAGAAATAAAAGTTTTCCAAAACAACGGTCTCCGAAGGATGCTTTCACATGCACTTGAGCAACCCAAGAAGGGAAACAGGCGGGCCACACAGACGTTCTGGGTGTTCTGTTGGACACCCCATCCTCCTACAAGTGAAATGCATTAGAAAATCCCATGTCTTTGTTTGTCACAAGAAATCAAGTAGAAAAGCCTCTTTTGTTGGGGAGGAAAACAGAGGTGATATGACTTATGTGTATATATATATATATATATATTTATATTTATATACATACAGAGCACAATGGAAAGCACAATCTTGCTAAAAGCTCTTTCAAACTGAAAACACCAATAAAAGCTTTTTTTTCTATTTTTTTTTCTCTCTGTGTGTTTTTTGTTTAAACTCACAGCTATATACATTTTTATTTTTACAAAGTTTCTTAAATATAGTTCAGGCTGGCAAAACCTCACTTTGCACAGAAATGTATGGATTTTGCTGCATAGTCTATTTTAATAATAAAATTCTACATTTCCTTCTTTCTGGATTATAGTTCCATATGCTGGGTAAAAGCCCATAGAATCTTTCTTCACTGAAGTAGAGCCATCCATTGTATGGCACATAAAGAAAAATTTTTTTCAATTGTAATTAAAAAAAAAA
>NW_007728282.1:55530-57082 GCF_000696425.1 Galeopterus variegatus | reverse complement strand
GATCTTGTAATACTGGGAAATGCCAAGGGGAGGAGTTCAGAGGGACATTGTGATTGCTCTTCTGTATTTTTGTCCCAAGTCAGTGGGATGAAAAACATTCTTGGTTTGGAGATTTGCCTTCTCTCTTGATCTCTTTTATGTTGTTGGGGGGAGGGGCAGAGGGAGGGGAGGGGAACCGAAAAGCTATACTCTGGTGGTCGAATGTCCGTGGGGTAAATTTGTACTGTTCTGTCCCCCACTGAAGGTGTTGAACGTATGCAGAGGCTGCATGCCCGTCAATGTGTTTGGAATCATGGTGATGGTGTTGGGTGTCATAAGTGGGATGTCATCCGGGGAACGGCGTAGCGTGAGGGTGTAGTCCGGCGGGCAGGTGAGTCGCAGCGTGTCGTGAGCCTGCAAAGATTCACACTCATGATCGTGTTCCAGCTGCTTCATCTGCAGAGACATGATTTCTTCATTCTGGATGTGTGCGATGTCATTGGTGGTATTTCTCTGGGGACTCGGGCGCCTGTGCGTCTCATGGCGTCTCTTGTCCTTTTTGTAGTAGAGCGCTGCAAACGCCAAGATGTTGAGGAAGAGTAGGGATGCCCCTACAGCAATAGTGACGCTTAATTCGGTGGAATAATCCCGTTTGGTTTCAATGAGGACAGTGGTGTCTTCGGGCCCTGTTTTGTGAGGGTCCTTGGAGTGTTTGGGGTTGTTGGCAGGAGTGATAGCTGGACGTTTGGTTGTTGGCCATATCTTAGCAGGCGATCGCCGGGTACCATATGGAAAGGATGTCATGTCTGGAGGAGGGACTTTTGTGGTTGTTGAGACATACTGGAATATCTCATTCAAGTTGTGTAAATGGGGGACAAGTTCCAACCAGAATGCAACTTTTGTTGCTCGGTAGTGATCCCTCACTCTGGGCTTCAGGCCAATATGCAGATACAGCTGGTCTTTGGGATTATACTTGGACCAGGCCACTTCCTCAAAGCGGTTGGGTTTTGTGTGAATGAACTTGGTGTCCTGAGGAACTGGCTGATTAGGATCACTGGGGATAGAAGGAAGGAAAAACAGATAAAGAAAGGTCACACTCTTCCATATTTGACAAGAAAATCTCTTAATGCAATAAAACTGGAAGTGGCAATCAGTTCATTGCACATGTCCATCGATGAGCATAAAATACAGAAAGAGCATCAGATATGTTCTGCTTTAATCAGAGACACACCTACCATCTTGTCTCTTCCTTAAAAATACCCCTGATCTTTATCTTAGAAGTAAATCCCCATAGCTGTACTATGGTATGTTCATTACACTTCTATTTTTTTTAAATGCATCAAATTATCTGCCACCATGAAAAAAGAAAACTAAAGGTCTCTAGGGAAATTTTCCATATTTCATATTTAACTCCTCCTGAGCTGTAAATCTCAACCAGGAGTGAATTGGCTTTTGACGTAAATATATAGATGTTATAGTTGTAACAACTAAAATGTGGGTTTTTTTTTTTCCTTTTTTTTTTTTGTCTTTTTTCATGTCTGGCAACGGATTGCAACCCTCAGTGTCGCGCCCG
>NW_007728282.1:52910-54481 GCF_000696425.1 Galeopterus variegatus | reverse complement strand
CAAACCCTCGGCGGGAGCGCCACCACGCTCCCAAGCGGCGCACTGTAGCAGTGCGCCACCAAGCTGGCCCAAAATGTGTTTTAAGAGTCAAATAAAAGTAGGCTTTGCAATTAGAAGAGGTTTGTAAATAAATGTGTGCAGCATTGGTTTGCTCTCTATTTGAAAGGAAAATACCTATCTACTTGGACTCCTTTTGAAAACCGAGTCAGGAAAAGATGAAACAACATTCTGTCAATGGTAAGAAGTTTGATAAAATGGTACTTTTAGTTGTGGTGAGGTTAACATGTTTAGGATAAACAACACACTGTGCAGCAAACTCAGGAGTGCTATGGTTGCTTGTCAACTATGAACGAAGAATTATTATTATCTGTACAAGTGATCACAGTCAGACACAGAATCATCAAAATGTAGAGATAATCCAGAAAACATAGAACTCTCAAACATCTTTGCAACCAACTCTTTTAAGGTAATACCTCCCCCTTTTAAAAAGACACCAAATTTGGGCTGGCCCGTGGCTCACTCGGGAGAGTGTGGTGCTGATAACACCAAGGCCCCAGGTTCGGATCCCATATAGGGATGGCCAGTTTGCTCACTGGCTGAGCGTGGTGCTGACAACACCAAGTCAAGGGTTAAGATCCCTTTACTGGTCATCATTTTTTAAAAAAAAAGACACCAAATTCTAATTGCTTCCATTTATTTAGGGTTGGTAACATGAACTGTAAACAAGTTTCATGTTAAGTTTTATGTATTATATGATAAATTGGGATTATGCATGGTAAACAGCACTTAGTGGATAGCATTGAACATTCAGACATGGCATGCAGACTCAAACAAGCTAGGAGGTGTGGCACCCAGATCTGTTGCACAAGGTGGCTGATTTCTACCTTCCAGGTAACTCCCTGGCAGGACCTTTACAAAGCAGCATCCAGCCACTGCATATTTGTTTGCATGGCAGGAAGAAAGCTGGGGGACCAGAAAGTCCTCTTTGAAGATCTCATGTCTACAGACCTTACCATGCATTGTACAAGATTCAAATAATATACTTGCCTAACTTTCCCCCTCAATTTGGGGCTGCAGGGGCAGTAAAATAAGTCATTTCCATGTCTTCAATTTTCTGCAATGCACTCACCTCTTTACAGATGTGAGATCTGGAGCAAGCATTACAGCTCCTCTTGGGCCACTAATACTCACCTTTAGAGTGGATGATAATATTGAGCTTGGAAATAAGTGAGGAAGAATAAAAAAAAAAAAAAAAAAAACTAAAAAATGCCCAGCACAGCATAAGAACTCAAGAAATATCTCCCTTCTTCCAATATCAGAAAATTAGAACACCTAAAATATTGCTTGGGAGGAAGTATTATAAAGTAATACACTCTATATAAGAGTATATGTGGTATAGAACATACTGTACCGAGTGTATAGTGGATGGAAGCATTTTGTATATTACATACTGTATACAAGTATACTGCATACTTTACACTGTGTGTGTGTGTGTCTCTGTGTGTGTGTGTGTGTGTGTGTGTGTGTGTGTGCATGAATGATGTATACTCTGGCTGACAAGAAAAAGATTT
>NW_007728282.1:50606-52050 GCF_000696425.1 Galeopterus variegatus | reverse complement strand
TGTGTGTGTGTGTGTGTGTGTGCATGAATGATGTATACTCTGGCTGACAAGAAAAAGATTTACCTCTACCTTTTAACTGAATACACACTAACTGCTGTTCTTTTACTTTACAAATGGGATTTTTAAAAAAGAAAAAAAGAGGACATGTAATGGTATAGGTCCTAATACCATGAGCTTTCTTATTTATTTATAAACATTAATATGTTTGAGAAATAATCTGTTGTTTATCAATTTTGTATTCTTATATGTTTTATAGGAATAAAAGTTGGACTCCATATATCATCTCACATTTGTTTTATGTAATTCTTCTAAAGTAAATTTTCAAATTTATTTTTCCTATTTAATGGGATCTGCCATGGAAACATATGTCATCAATTTTTATTGTTCTAAAATAAATGGAAGGGAGTGTTGATTCCTGCTATTTTTCCATTGATCTGATTTTACCAAATTGGCTCTATTAGGCAGCAGGCATTTGGGAAAAAGAGTATTCTGTTCATATTGGCTACTAGGCTATTTTTGAAGGAATTCAGTGTATATTTGAAAGGTAAAGAAAATACATTTATTTCGCCCTCAAAGAATAGAGCAGAGGATTTGGAAAATCCAGATAAGTAACCTTTAGCCTGATACCATCTATCTATTAAAGTTCTTGGAGATGCACAGTCAGAATTCTTCAACCAGGATAAACTCGTTGAGATTATTAAAGCCCAAGTCATTTTCTCTTGTCAAACACTCCAAAGACAGTCAGATCTACAAGTGGGATATCAGTGTTTTATTTTTCAGACTTGATTTCAGCATATGAAGTGAAATTAATTCCTGTGGGTAAAATTAGAGATTATAACGATTAAGGATAGAAAGAAACAGACACGGTCTTGTCTCCCTAGCAAAAGGCTCCATGCATACACCTTCCTCTGTATTACCCAGCACCCATCATATATTCCTACCTGTTCTACTTTGTTTGAGATATAATCTTCGCATTGGATAGCCAAATGCATTTTTCATGTTTTACAGTTCATTGCATTTGCTGGAGATAGATACTATGATTTCTCTAAAAATATCAGTGAACTCTCTCATCTGCTTGTTTAAGTAGAACTAGTTTTCCTTGCACCTAAAACAACAGAGTAGTTAACTATCTGATACTAGACTAGACTATATCATGGACTATACTATGTGTTCAATGATTCCTCTTAGGCAGCAGCTTAAAATAACTTTAGGGCAATAAAAGTCACTTTTAAAACCAAATTTATACTGCAACTCTCTATAAAGCATTCTCTGTAAGTGCCTCTTCCTGGCTCTTCTCCCCCGCCCAAAGATTTAGCAATGGTTGAATATACATTAATCACATGATACCAGCAAATTCCAAAGTAGAGATGGTATCTCAAGCAAACCAAAGGCAGAAACCATTATGCCATACCAATGCCAAACTCCTGGGAACAAGGTCAAAAAT
>NW_007728282.1:35187-49850 GCF_000696425.1 Galeopterus variegatus | reverse complement strand
GCCTTTATGGAAAATGGTATGGAGTTTCCTCAAACAATTGCAGATAGATCTACCATATGACTAAGTTATCTTACTGCTGGGAATATACCAAAGGAATGGAAATCATCATGCCGAAGGGATACCTGTACTCCCATGTTAACTGCAGCACTATTTACAATAGCCAAGAGTTGGAACCAGCCTAAATGCCCATCACCAGATGAGTGGAAAAGGCAAACACGGTATATGTACTCAATGCAATACTACCCTGTTGTAAAAAAAGAATGAAATTCTACCATTCGCAGCAACGTGGATGGACTTAGAGATAACTAAGTGAAATAAGCCAGGCGCAGAACGAGAATACCGCATGTTCTCAATTGTATGTGGGAGCTAATAAAAATAAATAAATAAAAATATGAACAAACAAGAAAAAAGAAAGACACAACAATCACAGTAATTCCTTGAACTTGTTAGGACAAGTGAACAGATATGACGTTTATGGGGGAGGGGGCGGAAAGGAGGAATTGGTAAAGGGACACAAAAATCAACTACATTGTATATCGATAAATTTAAGAAAAAAATAAAATAAATAAATAAATAATAAAATAAAGTAAGAACAGGGACAATAAAAACAATACGCATTGGTTTTATTTGTTGTTGTGGAACTATCTTTCCATTTCTGAATTCCAGTAGCACTGAAAATCGTTGCTATATATTGCATCGTTTCGTTGTTGAAAGTACTGCTGGATGTTCACATCTGGTATAGAGAACAAGGTTGCCTAATTCTCTTTCCACACAGAACACATATTGAATCAGTCCCTGAGCAATACGCATGTGAATTCTATTGATGAGTTATGGCCAACCCCTATGGCTCTCATTCCCAAAGGCATTTTATACGACAAGGATTTTAATTCTCTATGATCCTTTCCAGGCTTTGGAGGTAGTTTTCACTTTTTCTTGACATTGTTTCTCATTGACAAAAACTTCCCAAATCTGCCTTATTTGTATAATGCCACTGTTTGTTTTCAATTACATTGTTCTCTTCCAGCTTGATTTTAGTCTTCTTACCTGGACCACTCAAACACCTCCTCGCTACAGGGGAACGTTCCTCAGACATAGGTCTGCCTACCCACTTCCCTATTTGAAATGCAAAAAAGAAATGAAGGCTAAAGATTGATTAATATCTTCCTAATCGTTGAGTTGATTTACGGGCTGACCAGGAACTTTGTCCTCACTTCTACTGAACCTGCTAACAGTTTCTAAGATGGGAGACCCTCTCCCTAATGCTATCATGAAAACATACTGATAACACTATGATCTGCAAGCACAAATGCAATTGTCCTTCCTTCCATGTCTTATTCCATCTGTTCCTCCTTCCTTCCTTCCTTTTTTCCTCTCCTGCCTGCACATCCCCAACATCATTTTTCTGGCTCACCAAAACACAAAAAGTTGGCATACCCGGTATATGTCTCTTTACACCTGGACTAAAGGTCAAAGTTGTTCATTTTGGGCCAAAAGGAAGGAAGGAAGCATCAAAGTACCAGCCACTTCCATCTGGGCAAAGGTGTGGACCGTAAGTAGCACTGAGCTGCTGTGTGCAGGCATAGAAAGGACGAACTTGCACCAGACGAGAGCAGCAAAGCATGTCCTGATGCAACCGATGCAACGTAGTCCTCTCTCAGCAGCACTGTGTTGTGATAGACGTGTCACAAGATGTTCCTGTTACCAAACTCCTGCCACTCTAAGTGCTTGAAGGGAACCACAGTGCTATGCAACAGCATCCCTCAAGTTCTGAGAGTCACTGAGTGTGTGCTCTGGAGAAGAGAGTTAAATATGCAGGTAACACCGTGAGGACAGATGTCATTTATCCCACGTGCTTTTCTTACTGGTGCTACTTTGGTTCATTCTCCTGCCCTGACTACTGAAACCACCTCCTGAGAATCAGGGAATCTTCCTCAATGCTGGAATGACCTATGCCACTACCCAACTTAAAATAAACAAATAACTAGCAACGACTACGTGAGCCCTTGCCATCCATTGGAAAATATCTAAATCACTACAGTCTTCCCCCGTTTTCTTGTTAAACCACCCACCACTGAAATGTCATCACCTAAACTACTCATATTTGAAAGCGTACCATGCATTTCACATTAGATGAAGTTCTGAATAACTTCCTTGAAGATCGAGTCACTCCAGTGACC
Source organism: Galeopterus variegatus (assembly GCF_000696425.1). NCBI lineage: Eukaryota > Metazoa > Chordata > Mammalia > Dermoptera > Cynocephalidae > Galeopterus > Galeopterus variegatus. Next base: position 47,673 of record NW_007728282.1, on the reverse strand, counting down.
TTCTGAATGAATTAAGAAGACTCACTTCATGAATATGCCCAAGAATTATTTCAGTTATGCCTCAGAGGGACTGGAGACACAAAAATAGCTTCTGCCTGGATAAGGTCCAGATTCTTCAGACTGACATTCAGTGCCCTGGCTACCTACGTGAAATCTGCACCTGAAGCTTGTCACTCCAGTAGGATCGGAGCTGTCCTTCCAAGCTCAAGGACTTGTCTCTTCCGCATTTGTTCCACCTACTTTAGTGCTTTGATGAAAGCTCAAAGCACCCTAAACAGACCATAAATGTCTCTGGATACTTATTATTCCCTACTATACAGGCTATTTTACATATTCCCATCTATGTGCTCCAAATGAAGAGTGTGAACTACAGGCTCTATGCCAAGGGATTAAAAAAGATAGACTTATGTCATTAAAAATCACTTAATAACAGAGGGAGAACACTGTGGTATTTTCGATGCTCTCTCAGTCCTTAATGATGTCTTGGTAAAAGTACCAATCTGTTGCCAGCAGTTTTTTATCGCCTCGTGACACAAATTAATTCCCTTTATCTTTCAATCTCCATTTTTCGCTCCCCTTCCTTCCTTCCTTCCTTCCTTCCTTCCTTCCTTCCTTCCTTCCTTCCTTCCTTCCTTCCTTCCTCCCTCCCTCCCTCCCTCCCTCCCTCCTTCCTTCCTTCCAAGGATACTGTATTTAGATATAAAGTAAATATGTTTGGGTGCTAATGTGGTGAAGAAGGAACAGGCATGGCTTGGGTTTGGAAACCCTCGTATAAGACTTTACACTTCAAAAGAATGAAAAAGGTTGGCAAGGTTAGAGAATGCGTGTCTTAGTTTCATCACAAAATTGGGCATGGTTCTGCCTTCACCAAGTATTATGGACCAAACTGTGTCTCCCCCAAATTACGGTACGCTGAAGTTCTAACCCCAGTATCTCAGGATGAGACCTTATGTGGAAATAGGGCCATTGCAGATGTATTTGGTCAACAAGCTAAGACAAGATCATGCGACAGGAGGGTGGGCTCCTAATCCGATATGATAGATGCCCCTGTAAGGAGATGGCCTTGTAAAGACAGAGGAGATGCACAGATGATGGCGATATGATGACAGAGGCAGTCTGCAGTGACACAGCTGCAAGCCGAGGGACACCAAAGATGTCCAGCATACCACCAGGAGCTAAGAAGAAACACAGAGAAATCACCCTGCAGGTGTCTGAGGGAGCTCAGCCCTGTCTGCACCTTCAGGTGGGACTTCCAGCCTCCTGAACTGTAAGATAATACATTTATTTTTAAGCCACAGAGTTTCTGATACTCTGTTAAGCAGCCATATGAAACTAATAAACAAGGTTTACCTAAAAACACTTGTTGGCTTGACTGCAATCATTACCTCATGGAAGAAAGAACCTATTGATGATACACAAGCACCTTCATCTGTTGTTTGTACCTCTTCAATCCCCAGTGCACTCAGCGTTGCTTTTCTCAGACCCAGTTTATAAAGTCTGACTGTTCAAATTTGGTGTCCTTACCACACATTTTCAACTCGATAAACATGTTATTGCAAAATCCACAGGGCGTTCTTAAGCCGTTCCCCACCAAAAAAAACACAAAAAAACTTGGAATCATTGTAAAGATTAATACCTGCTATACCCCTGCAAGGTAAATGCAGGACCTGGAACTATTTCCCCCTCCAGGTGCAAACCAGATTCCCCGTCCCCCTGGGAGACTACCCCTGGACAAGGTAGTTTACCCAAGGAATGGCACATCTCCTTTAAGACAAATGGAAGACACTGGGATGCAGGTGCCCTGAGTAAGTTAATTAGCATGTGAATGTAGTTAGAACACTGATGTTAGCTACCTTGGTGCCAAGAGGGGATAACTTATCTACTCCTCCAGATCTCCTGCAAAGTCTGAGTCAGGTGAGGGTCTACCCATAAGCGTGCAAATGATTTACAACTCTCCTTTGATCTATTCACCATGTAACTGTTGTATGTACCCCATGGCTAACTGGCTGTCATCAGCACCTCCCGTAAGTCTAATAAACCGATGTCTCTAACTGTTCGCCAGGGTGAGTCCTTTGGAATAGGCGAACACTATGCAAATGCCCTTTCAGATTTGGGGCTCCCACGATCCAACCCCGTAAGCACGGACAACTTTGCATCCCCAGATCCTCTTCACCATTCCGCACACAGCTCCCACACTGCAGTGCAACTGCACTCGGGGACCTAACTCTGACATTTGGCATTGCATGGGAAGATTGACCATCCCACGGTGCCATGAGCATCTTCATTTTTAATTCAGTGTAAGAGGCTCAAGTTTAACCAAGGCAAACGAAGGTAGAACACAAGGACACCTCATTAATTTCCACAATTATGTTTTTACACAAGAGAAAATGAAAAGATGCCATATTTGTAGTGACTTAAGATATTGGAGAGCCTTTTTTCTTATTGTTTGCAGAAAAATCTGCTCAGTGCAATATCGGTAGACTCTGTTGTAAGTGTACTTTTTGTGTATTTTATACTTTCTACCACATTTAGGCCAATAAACGAACTATATATATTACAGATTATATCAAATTCTATAATCTATATACTTAAATATAGATCAATATATTAATCTCTATATTAACATATTAGTTATATTATCAAGATTATATAATCTATAACTTAAATATAGATCAACGTATTAATCTATATATTAATATATTATTTACAATATCAAGATTATATAATCTATATACTTAAATGTAGATCAATGTATTAATCTATATATTAATATATTATTTATAATATCAAGATTATATAATCTATATACTTAAATGTAGATCAACGTATTAATCTATATATCAATATATTATTTACAATATCAAGATTATATAATCTATATACTTAAATGTAGATCAACATATTAATCTATATTAATATATTATTTACATATCAATATTATATATATATTAATTACATTAATATATTAATTTATATACTAATATGATATTTATATATTAATATTATATATACTATATACATAATCTATATACCTAAATATATACTATATACATAATGTATATACTTAAATATTGATTATGGATATACCTAAATATATACTATATACATAATGTATATACTTAAATATATACTATATACATAATATACATACCTAAATATATACTATAGATTATTTATATACCTAAATATACACCATATATTTAATCTATATACTTAAATATAGATTATGTATACTACTATATATAATATTAATACATAAATAATATATTCAAACATTTTCTGCACAAATCCTTTTATTATAAATGCATTATATGTTAGTATACATAATATATATTTGTATAATATATAATAAATACATATTTATATATGTATGAGTGAATGAACTATGTATATTATAGATTATATCAAGATATATAATCTATATAAATATGCAGTTCATATATTAGTATATAATTAATATATATATTAATATATAGGTTATTTAAAACGCATGTATTATAAATATATTACATATCTATATATTTCAATAATATACACTAAATACATATTTATATATGTATAGATTATATATTCGAATATACTATAATATGTCATTAGATGTAAGTAGTGTATATAAATATATACTGACATATAATCTATATTTTATATAGATTATGACATATATATAATTATACAAAATATAAATATGTATATAATCTATATATTAGTATATGTGACATATCTAAAAATATAAATAAATATATATTTACATTTAGTATGAGATTTATTTCATTCCTGTGCTTATGCAGTAAACACAATTTCCCATGTCCTCCATGTGTTTCAATCACCTTATTATTTATCAAATGAGACAAGGTCATAATTAGACTTGAAACCCTGTGATCTGCTTTCCACAGAACAACCAGATATGTGCAAATCCTGTACCAGCAGGTAGGAACTCGAGGACGTCCAATATGCATGTAGCACTCTAGTAAAAATCTGGTTTGACAGAAAATATTTTAGGGGGAAAGAAAAAAATGGGTTTCCATTGATTTGGGGGAAGGTATGACTGTTTTGTTGCTCTGTGTGTAGGTGTGTGCACCTCTGTAACACGGTCCATTCAATCATAGAAACCACACAACCCAGGAAGAGGGGCATGACTGATGTAAAGGACAACATACCCAGTTTTGGCAAAATTGGTCCAGTAGGTCATGACCACAGCGCTGAGCATCACGTCATTCTTGGAGAAGTTGCAGCTGAATAGCTCAGTAGGGCCAATCATGGGTATGCCAAAGACGTAGGGGACTTCATCACCATGGGCTGAGTCTGCCCAGCTGGGCTTCATCTCACTCTGGCAGTGGTGGTAGAATGCATAGAAATAGGTGGGCGAGCCATACTGGGCATGCAGGTCTGCTGTGGCCACCGCGGGGGCCACCCACTGGTGGTCAGTGAACAGTGCCACCAGGGTCTTCCGTCGTGTTTCTGGGTTCTCCTTGTCTGCCCAGTCTGTGTACATGAACTTGATGGTCTCCCTCAAGGTGTCTTTCCCTTCTGGATAGCCGTAAAGGTTGTCCACAAAGTTGGACACGGAGAAGTCGAAGTCATTGGGTGTCACACCATCTTCGTTGTCCACAATGCCATCCACAAACTTTAAGCCTTCCCCCTGGTTGACACCCAGCATGATGTCATAATTCAGGAACTCGCCCTGCTCCATGAGGATCTGGGGGTCATCTGGAATGACGTCACCATCAATCACAGGGCCGAAAGCAATGTGGTAGGTGGCCGGGGTGATGGTCTGCTGAATGAGCTCTTTGTGGTTCTTATTTCGAAGGCATTCAACCATGTCGGTGGTATCCAGCATGTTGCAGCCGACTTTATCTGCCAATATCCGAGTGTACTTGGCAGGCTGGTAGTTCACGGCCCAGCTGGACAGGGCGGTCCCACTCTGGATGATGGCTTTCTGGAACAAGCCTGCAGGTGCAAAATTGTGGACATGCAAATGAAAGCCCGCAAGACAGAAAAGCAGCTTTTACTAAGGAAAGAAGGCTCGGATTGTCTCTCAGGCATGTGAATTTCTGGGGAAAGTAGCATTCAGCCTCTATCAGGGTCTCTTTTACACATTTTCATTTCAATTTTCTTTCCCTTTCCCTCTCCCCCTAGAGATTAATTTTATAGAGGGTCATTCTAAACACACACACACACACACACACACACACACACACACACACACACAGGAGTTTAAGAAAATGAATCTACATTGACACTTTCCCTGCAACAGTAAAAAGCAAACAAAACAACCATGCAATTTCTTTATCCTTCCACAATTTAGAGTAGTTTTTGTTTTCTTGCTTCCAGATGCTTTCAGATCCACTGTGTGCCCTATTTTCTAAAAACATGATTTGCACTCATAAGAGGTCAAAGGTCTTCTGGTCTCACAGGTGAAACCAGGTACAGTTTCGGTAAGGGAAGGAAAAATCAACATGAGTCAATTTGGAGCTAATAATGGGATGTGTTGATATTTCTCTTCTGAGTCTAATTAATCTAATATTCAGATTTTTACAATTAAAATAATTCAATTAGCTATTCCTAAAAATATCCTCAATTGGGTACCCAATTAACAGATATTTTCCAAAAAACTATAAATAAATCACTAATTGCAAAATTACATCCTTAGGAAACCAGTTTTGCATATTTTATTCCACCACATTTCAAAAATGCCCCATTTGGTGAGAAACCTAAAAAAGCTTCAGAAAAATTATGTGTAGCTTAAATTTTTCCATTAGATCAGGCTACCGTATGGATGTCCAGAAGTATAACACCTGTTTTTAACCATGACAGGACAAGAGACGTTGGGCTGTAAAATCACAGCATTCTCTTTACGATCTCTTCCTGCTGTACCCATAAATTCCAGCATGAGTCTAGCGCTGGAAAAGAAAGCATTCCTCTGTGGGTCCAGAAGTTCGTGCCCTGTCGATTTCTAAGGTCGTGTAAGCAATCAAATTTGAGGAAAATATGATTGTAATCAGAAAGATACAATCTTAAAGATTGGAGGATTGCCCAGAGATGGCACACAAGACTGAAACTTTAAACCAATCTGGCTTTTCCCAAGATGTCATCAAATCTATCTGGGGACCAATTCCATCCAAAATGTGCAAGTATTGATTTAAGTGTTTGGCTCTAAAGATCGATGTTTTAAAGCACCTGAAAAACAATGTCAGTATTTGATTTATCAAGGACATGCATAAGTTAAAACAATTAGAATTAGAAAAATACTGTCATTTTTTAAGCTGTTCATTCTTTGCTGCGATAATTATACTGTAATGAACATCTTCATAAAAATATCTTTTTCCATGTGCATTTTGATTTCATTAGACTAGATAACTAGAAAAGTATTTCCTAAGGCAAACAGTCTGGGTATTTTATTTTAATTTTTTTATAGTTCTTGATTATGTGGCCGTGTCGTTTTGAAAAGCTGTCTTGCAGAAATGGCCAGTGAAAAGACTTTGTTGCAGGGAATAATCATTTACAGTCTGTTGGATTAAGTAATTAACACCCTTCCTCCAATTAGTTTAACTTACATGTGTTTGATTATTACTGAAGTTGGTCCTGACTGCTTTCTAAATCAAAAACTGTAATGATATCAGTTGAGAAAAGTGAGAATCTAGATATTTTCTAAAGTGCCCTAGGAATCTATATGACAAGTGATCTATTGGGTTATTCACTTTTTTTAAAATAAAGAGCCAATACCAATATGAGACTTTCCTTCCACCTCTCATTAGCTGTTACAAAATCAAGAAACAAGGAATTCTGATTTCAGAGGGCCTAAAAATCGTCATCGATTGAGAGTTCTACGCATACATAGATTTGCCAACTTGTGCACAACAGTACAGAAGGTGAAGAAAGAAATGCAATACTATCAAAAAATATATACTATTTTTAAGTGTATTTATGGATCCTGCATATCTTTTAAAGAAAGATATTCTGAGAATACTTAAAAATAATAATTCCGTTAACATGTCCAGTAACTCTGGTGAAACTGTATAAATCAGTATGATGCAATTCTTAAGCTAACTGATGAAACAGAGCAAAATATACCACTACTGTGATCACTGGGATCTTTATTATAAACACCCATTTGCATGTAGCCCAGTAACCCAGGGCTGGGTCTACTTTGCAGATTTTCCTGCTTTTTCCATTGAGTTCAGATCTGAGAAGTTACTACTCTGCTTCCAGAACCAATTGTGGTCAATATCTACAGACTTCTCTTTCAAATCTCTCGTCTAATGTTGTGTGGAGCTTCCCACCAATGCACAGCAGGGCATTGCCTTGAATGAGCTTTTGGGGAAAAACGTCAGGCTCTGCTGCAGGGCTGAGGGGTGTGGAAGGTATGTTGAATGCCACTTTCACATCTAGGTCAAGATATCATTTTATGCATGTGTTTTTGCTGTTCCTCTGCTTTCTGACTTGCCATGAGCAGTTTTCCTTGGCTATGAGCAGGGCCCTGCTGGGGGCTGGGGTGTCGGGGGTTTGAGTACCCACTGGAACAGGCATAGGGAAGACAACCTGTGGACACTTCCAAGATCCTCACACTGACTCTATCTAGCAAGCCCCTCAGTTTATTCTGCATTTAGCTTCCAGTTGAGTCCTTTGCTAAAAGTTGTATTTGCAGATAAGAGAGAGTAAGACAGTATCTATTGCTACATGTATGTGACAAACATGTTCTTAACATTACCAGAAGATTTTAAAAATTGACGTGAATTAGAAAAGTGACTTTTAAAAACATACTGATCAAAGCCATATTGACGATGAGATCTATACCTGTGCATCCATTTTCCACCTACAGCTTCCCTTTCGTATGACTTCTGCAGAGTTTAAACTAGAAGTTAATAAAGTTTAACGTGGACCAGATAAAGCCAGAATAGCAAAAGAAACTCAAGTGCTGGGATTTTGAAAAGGAATTATTTTGTTGCAATCGTTGTAACCGACATCTAATTATCATACATTTAAATTAGGGAAACTTTTGAATGTGTTTGCCACAAAGAAATGATAAATGCATGAGGTGATGGATACTTTAACTACCCTGAGGCGATCATTATACATTGTATGTATGCATCAACACATCAGATTGTACCCCATAAGCATTTACAATTACAGTGTGTCTATTAAAATAAATACAATAATAATAATGATAGCATAAATAATTAACTAAATTAGGGGAAAATATTGCTAATATTGTAAAGCTGAGTTAAAAGAAGAAAAGATGGATACATGCAATTCTGGGGATATTTTGTTCAGATTGCCAGAGACACATAGGTATGAGCTCTGTGCATGTTCATTTCCTGGTCCTGGGAACTGCCCATCTGCCAGGGGGACACCTGTATTACCTTCTGAATAGTGTGATAAAGTCAACAGACTGACACAGGAGGCTCCGGCCCCCGAGCCAAAGATGGTCACTCGCTTGGGATCTCCACCAAAGGCTCCAACATTCTCCTCGATCCACCGTAAAGCTTGGATCTGATCCAGCAGACCATAGTTGCCCTTGGCTGCCTGGTCACCGGTGCTTAAAAATCCTACAAGAGAACACAGGATATTTTTTGGTTGGCAACTGCAAGAAGCACATAAGCATTTCCATTATCTGAGAAGATATCTCATGATATACCCTGTTCATTCTTTCTCTGCCCACCTGCCTCAAAGTTATAAGAAACACTGGAAAACATTTTTCATGGTGGAAAAATAATAATGGTTTTGTTTCTGTGGACATTACAATAAAGTGTTTCATCTATGGGTATTTGTGTGGCTAATATAGAAGGTAAAATTAATCTAGAATACTTATAACATAGAGCAATACCAGAAGGTTTTATAAATTTTACTAGGTTTGATGTATCATTTCTGTGCACATTTTTGTTTTCATTGGAAAAATGAAACAGGATCCTACAAGAAATTTTTCAGGGAAAAATTATATATGTGTATGTGAGGGTGAGTGTGTTAGGGGGTGGGAGTCTATATATAAAACAATGAGAAGTGGAGGTCAGTTTTGCTTATTGAGTTAGTCATTACTATTTAAATTTAACTACATTTAATCTTTAAGATTCAAAATAAGTGATGGACATCAGGAGATACCATTCTTAACTGGTTTAGTATGCACCTCTATTTTTTCAATATAGCAAAAACATTGCAGTTACATGCAAAAACATATATATTTTTTAACCTCAGCCAAAAGCCCATCCATTTCACTAAAACAATGAGAAGTGTAGGTCAGTTTTGCTTATTGAGTTAGTCATTACTATTTAAATTTAACTACATTTAATGTTTAAGATTCAAAATAAGTGATGGACATCAGGAGATACCATTCTTAACTGGTTTAGTATGCACCTCTATTTTTTCAATATAGCAAAAATATTGCAGTTACATGCAAAAACATATATATTTTTTAACCTCAGCCAAAAGCCCATCCATTTCAAATCTCCCCTATAGACTACCAAATACCATGAACTGATACTCTTTATTTTAAAAAGAAGGAAGTTTCTTCTGTAAGTTGAGGATCTAGATTTTAGTCAAGCCGTCAAATTCATAATCCCTCTGTAGAAGTTGCCAAGAAGGCAATTTTGGCATTTATCATAGCAAAGTGATCAGTTAATCCATCTCATTCTCTGTTCCTCCCACATTGCAAAATAGCTTGACCTGGAAAAACTCTTTTCCTTTGACGTTTCAAAGTCATTTAGTGCAAAGACATACACTCTCCTGCTCAGATTCAAAACCGTGAATATTTTCTAAAGCCTTCTGCAGCTTAATTGTGTTGCACAAACTTTAATTCAACTTCATGTCCAAATCTGTAGTGGATAAGCCTTCCAGAAAGGTCCTGAGAAAAAAAGAAGTTTTTTTTTTTTTTTTTTTTAAAGCTTTACCATTTTTACATTCTTATTTGAGTCTCCACCAAATACTCAACTATGATATTTGCTCTTTTTCGTATGGCTTCATTTTTTCCAAGAGTCATGCCCTTCACTCATTTCAAAGAATGCTTATTAATTCATTATGGCCACGTGCAGCCCTGTTTATATGAAGACAGACTGATGGGGGCCCTAAAATAACATAAATCATAACCAACTCCTTCAAAGCACAGCCCTCACCGAAGCTGATAGCATTGCAAAAAGCTACCACATTCCAGCTTCAAAAACTTGACATATAAAAGGTTGAGGATGAGACCGCATACTAATTGAACTAACAAGCCATCCTTCCACAGCTTTCCTGAGCACCTGTGAAAAATGAACTCTCTGAGCCAGAAGGGAGATCAGAAATAAATAGCCTGCCTCCAAAGAAAGCCGCAGGATAGCTTTTTGTTCTAAAATGACAATAGAAATCCCAAGCTTGAATCCGGACGTGCCATCTACTGTACCTACAAATAGGGGCCACATGACAACTGCATGGCTGTACATGTTAGACACACCCACAAATCCTACCCTCTCTAAAACTCAGAGGGATTTGATGTGAGATTAGCTATGATTAGTGGAAATGTTCAGACGTTACCCAACCCCCACTTATTTAATTAGCAGTTACTAATTAGCGTTTCATGCCAAAAATGTTCTGCAACACCTGCATTCATCGCTAAACCTTTTTCACAGTTGCTTGTGAAAGTAAATTGCACTTGGCTTGGGAGAAAAGCCCCTTTCATGCATTGTATGGATGGAAATGGCTCGTAATGCCAGTTTAGGTGCCCATAATAACCATAAGACAATCCTCTCTTCCCCCATTAAAAGAAGAGGTGATTAATTTCTAAGCCTCCAGTAATTTCTGGGAGAACTATTCTGTTTTAATACAGCTTTTCTTCAACCACATCTCCCTCTCTTAATTTGCACAGTGTGACCTGTTTGCTTATTTTGTGTCTGCAAGTACCATGAACATTTATTTGCAACGCATGGTGAATCACTGGCCTTTATTAAACCAGAACCCCTCCCTCCCTAGCAAAACGTGACTGCTGTACTCTGTCCAATAGGAGGCTGGTGAATATTCCCTTCCTGCGAGAATCAGTTGTGGCAGCATCCCGTTGGGTGGTTTGATCTTTGCAATTCTGAATTCCTTCCAAATGTCCTACCAGGGAAACAGTGATCCATGCATTTCTGAATTTTAACAAGTGAATGTGGTGTGTTTCAAAGCTGGTGTTCCCATAGTCTCTGCCTTGCAATCTTTATTTACTTCAAAATCTAGGGTTTTTTTTTTTTTTTTCGTTTTTAATTTAAGCTATCCCCAATGCGGATTTTCTCTTTAAGGTACAGAATGAAGGCAAACAACTTCATTTTCTTGATGAGAATACATTCCTTTCCTTTCCTGAATGCCAAACTGTGGCATTTTCTCTAAACGAGATTTAAGGTGCATGTGTAGATTGACTAGCATTGAAGTCTGTGAACCCACAAAGATAGGATAGGGGTAAGAGTGACCTGTTTTCCTAAGGCACATGATTTGTGACAATTTGGTCTGAGTGTTAAACTGTCTTCCCCTTTCATTTGCTGGTACATGGCCAGGATTCCCAGTCAGTCAGATGGTTGAGAGGAACAGGCACCACCAGTATAGGTCTTTGATGTGATAAAGCCAGAGTAGGGAAAGGAAGGAATTTTCCTGGCAAAGTCATCCTTTTATCTGCAAATAAAGTGGTCTTGAAAATTCCAGGTGTGATTTTTTTTTCTGTTGTTCCAGGTTTTGTATACACCAGGAACCCTGTAGATCTAAATCACTAGCTTTTTTCCCTTCTGATTGCAGAAAGCAACATGACGGTAGCTGATCAATTTGGAAACATCCATCCATGCTAGCAAAAGTCGGTTCCCTGGGAGATCACTTAACTTTAAATATATGTTCTGGATGAATTAATGGAAGATTGTCTAAAACCAGAGATTTTAAACAAATGGCTTCTTTCATTGATGGGTACCTTCAGCTCCAAACCATCTAAGCATTTCAGCTGATGAAATATTTGGCTTTTGAGATTTACTGAAATGAAGCTGGTAAAACAGTAACCATGCCCTCCTCTCACAATTAAACAATGAAAGAAAGGTACAAAAGAGATCATTTGAATTAATACACGTTAATAGCTACATTGATGCCACGTTTTGTTCAGAGCCCTGGGAGAAATAACAAGAAAATCAGTGCAAGAGATATGCTCGGTTATTGTGTGGTTATTTTAAAATGTGTTTCATGGGAAAAGTACCTAAAAACAGAGATCACATTTATCCCACTGTTGAGTGAAGTGGATATTATGTAAAACGAGCATGTCTTATTTGGGCGAAATATTGCTGCTAGAAAAGTTTCAGATTTTTATTACAGGTAATAATCTAAATATTTCTTCTCTTTCTGAATTACACCATAGTTTTTAGAGAATAATTCCAGGTCCTTTGGCTATCCATGCACTGCAAGTCAGTAAAAAACCTACTGGGGTTAGATGTGGTTCCTCTTTTGTTGAAATATGACTTTTTTTTTTTTTGTCTTTTTTCGTGTCCGGCAACGGATCGCAACCCTCAGTGTCGC
>NW_007728282.1:29863-34583 GCF_000696425.1 Galeopterus variegatus | reverse complement strand
TGTAGCAGTGCGCCACCGGGCCGGCCCCTGACTTTTTTTTTTTTAGGAGATCATTTCTTACGTAAGCAGTTTGCATTTTTTGGTGACAAGTAACCAGAAGATAACTAAGTGAATGTAGAAATTCAACGTCTTTCACAATTTTAATGTGTGTATTAAGACCTGCGGCTGGTGCATATACATATATATGCGCGCGCGCGCACACACACACACACACACACACACACACACACAAACATAAATGCCCATTTAAATTAAAAGAGTGAAACCCAACAGGAAATATTTAAATAGAAATTCTTCAGAGAGAGTAGATAGAATTTCCTTTAGGTCAGACAAAGAACCCGGAAAAGAAGTCTGTGTGATAAGAATTAGCACAGAGGTATAAAAAAATGAAAATCAAATAGATGCAAATCTACATTCTTTAAGGTTATACGAAATCATTCACGAGTTCCTTTATTACAACATAAAACTTAGAATTTTTCACTGGAATCACTTATGGTGTAACAAAAGGGCATACACTTTTTTATAGGATGGGATAAAAGGGAAGGAGAGCTATATATTCAGATTCTGTAGTCCTGATAGGTACGACTGATTGAAATTCAGTGTCTGTATTTTCACTTTTTTATTTTACTTAAAAATGAAATGAGTAAGAACTGAGCATCTTTCTACTACATCAGATGATCACAACAGAATCACACAGGGCCAAAGTCTATTTCCAATGTCCATAGAGTATATTAAAGATTACTATGATGGACACATCATTTTGGGGGGGGGATGGCAGGCTCATATGAGGATCTGAACCCATGCCCTTGCTGTCACAAGGCTGCACTGTAACCAACTGAGCTAACCTGCCAACCCCAAGGACACATCATTTTTATAGCAGAGGTTTCCAAACTTGGGGCCCGTTAAATTCCTACTGGGCTTCCTTGCATTACAATAAAATAATAAAATATATTTAATGTAAATGAAATTAATATATAATGAAATATTTGTAAATATTATAAATTAATTATATTATATCCACACACAATTATGTAGAATAAAGCTGCACAGGATTTTCTAAAAGTGCTTCAGTTGAAATTTTATTAATTTGCAAAACTGAAATTGATTATATTCTAGAAACAAAATACAAAATAACAAATACAGTTTGTTTACAACAGAGTATATATCAAAATGTGAAGATAATTGATAAATGAGATTTATAGTGATGAAAATTTGGAAATTGGCCAGTCTGGAAACAAATTCCTAGGAGCCAGCATTAGACTCTAATTCAACATGTCATACTCGAACATTCCTCCAGATTCTTTGATGACTAGCATTCCACTGGCTGTCAAATGGTTTGGTTTTATTTCTGAACTAGCTAGTACATCTTGCCACTCCTCTGACGCTGCATCCGAGTGCCTGAGACAGGAGCTATAGAAATCTATGCCTTACCCAGCCCTGAGCCACGTCCTTCTGGATTCCACCAAATTTCCACACCATCAGCATAATCATGGTAAAAGAATGGATAACATTTATGAAAATGAAAACTTGCAATCTTTGACCCAGCTATCCTATTTCTATGAATACTTTTGATAAGAGTCTTTATTCTTATATATTAAAACAGCCACCTGAGGATCTGCAGTGCATATCAATTGTGATTTTAAAACCAAGGGAGCTCAACAGTCCATGAATAGAAGATCCATTGAACGGAAGCTGCTGGTTGATTCTACATAATGGGATGTTATTCACTGGCATAAAGTAGACACGAAAGATAATATGTATCTTTCCACGAGCTTGTTGAAATACCCTCCTAAATGTATGGGCACAGAAACCTATCTAAGTTGTCTCAAGAATAAACAATGGGTTATTGAATACTATGTATCAGTCCATCCTATTTTAATAAACATAATGCATATGTAAAATATAAAATTTGTGAAGATATCACATGGTTAATGGTGTAAGGTATGTGCTTAAAGGAAATTTTCACACTTTATTATTAAGATCTGTTTTATTTTNAGGGAGGAGGGCGGGAGGTGTTGGTGAAGGGCCATAATAATCATATACATTGTATATTGACTAAATAAATAAATAAATAAATAAATAAATAAATAAATAAATAAAAGATCTGTTTTATTTTGTACGCAATTTATATTTTCCCCTTTAGGAATCAATCACAGTCTCTCTCTCACACACACATACACATACACACGCACACACTATATATAGCAAGTGTGCTGTAAAAACAAATTCATTAGTGGGACTTCAAGGGCCATTCTGTGTGGTCCTATGTTACCTTCTCTAGGCAAACCCTTCTTTTTTTCTTTAATCTGAAAATCCACCACGTGACTTGTTGACAGATTCTGGAACATGCCTTGCAAACTCATATATCTGTTTGTGTTTTACACTCAGTCCACGTCTAGGATGCCCTCTGCAGAACTGGCACATGCCATTAAATAGCTTTGAAAACATTTCCAAAGTGCATTGTCTTCCTGTGGATATATGTCTTCACACCAAGCTGCACCAGTGGCTCCTGGAGCACAGTGCCACCTGCAGGCCTGCTCCTTCACCTCATGCAGGAGTCACCAGCACAGCACAAAATGCCTTGTCATCTGTTCTTGTAACAGCCAGACCTCCTTCCCATATTTGATCCTTTACCCTTAGGGCTGGAGCAGGCTTCAGCCTTGGAGGAAGTTTACAAGGCAAACTTGCTGGCTAAACCCCCAGAAATAGGAGTACGCTTGTCTAGCAGAATATAAGATAAGCATAAAGGCTAGCTTAGCATGCATTTCTCTGAGTTGCCTCTTTTCCCAGTTATTTGATATTTTGAACCCTGGTTACAGGGCAGGACAATGTTATTTACATAAGTGAAGGCCTGTTTTCCAGACAACCTGGAACTGCAGACTTGCTATGAGGCACATACTATATAGAACCTGAGAAGTCAAGAAAGGCTTCATTCAAACTATGCTGATTGCACTTTGAGCCAATCACAATCCAGCATGACCCCCAGACCCCTGTTCTCAAACATTACCCTATAAATGCTTATGATCCTAAGCCTTCAGGGAGTTCAGGTACACCATTAGCTGGCTTGTTCTCCCTGATTTACACCCTCCAATAAACGGTTATCTTCGTACTTGAGATCTCGGTGTACAGATTTCTTGGTTGGACTGTGTGTGGGCAGGTGAACTCCTTTCTGTTCAGGAACGTTCATATCTACCTACATGGGCCCCTTTTCAGAAATTCCCTGATTATTTCTATTCTCTTAGCAGAATAAATGGCTTTAACTGAATGTGTATTATACAACTAACCACTTTAAATTGAGGGTAGGTGCATGCAGATTGGTGTCCGTGTTATTAATTGCCCTGGGTTCAGAGTCTGATACCCTCACTTTTATTTATTTATTTTATTATCATTATTTTTATTTATACATATCTATGGGGTACAGAGTTGAAAAGCCATATTTGTGTATGGATTATGTATCATTATAAATCCTAATTACTTTTTATGTCCCTTACCCAATGACTCCGTATCTACATTTCCGCTCTGCCTTTCCTGCCTCTAATAATTATAGGTCAGTTCTCTCCTTCTCAAAGTACAACATTTTATTCTGGACTTTCTTTCTTTCTTTCTCAGCTCTCACTTATGAGTGAGAACATGTGGTATTTCTCTTTCTGTGCCTGGCTTATTTCACTTAACATATTTTCTCCAGGCTCACCCATGTCACTCTGAATGACAGAATTTCATTGTTTTCTTGTTTTTTGGGGTTTTTTTATGGCTGAGTAGTATTCTATGGAGTATATATACCACATTTTCCTTATCCAGTCATCCATCCATGGACATTTAGGTTGGTTCCGTATTTTGGCTATTGTAAATAGAGCTGCTATGAAAATGGGAATGTAGGAATTCCTTCGACACGATGATTTGCATTCCTTTGAGTATATACCCTGCAGTGGGATTGCTCGATTATATGGTAGATCTATCTGTAGTTGCTTGAGAAACCTCCATACTGTTTTCCATAATGGCTACAATAATTTACAGTCCCACCAACAGCAGAGAAGAGTTGCCTTTTCTCCACATCCTCACCAGCATTTGTTATTCTCAGTCTTTTTGAAAATAGCCAGTCCGACTGGAGTGAGGTGATATCTCAATGTGGTTTTGATTTGTATTTCCCTGATGATTAGTGACATCGACTAGTTTTTCATATACTTTTAGGCCATTTGTATGTCTTCCTTTGAAAAATATCAGTTCAGCTCCTTTGCCCATTTTTAAATTGGATTATTTGTTTTGGGTTTTTTTTTTATTGTGAAATTGTTTGAGTTCCTTGTATATTCTGGATATTAATCCCTTGTCATATGGATGGCTTGCAAATATTTTCTCCCATTCAGTAGATTGTCTTTTCACTCTGTTGATTGTTTCCTTTTCTGTGCAGAAGCTTTTTAATTTGATACAATCCCATTTGTTTATTTATTTTTTTCTTTTGTGGCTTGTGCTTTTGGGGTCTTATTCATAAAGCCTTTGCTCAGTCCTACACCATGAAAGTGTTTCCCCTATGTTTTCTTCTAAGAGTTTTATAGTTTCAGGTCTTACACTTCAAGTCTTTAAACCCCTTTGAGTTGATTTTGGTATATGGTGAGATCTACCGTAAATCTTCAGGCATGTTACTTAAGATTTCAAAGCCCCACTTATCTCCTATGTGGAATGGAAAACAGAATAGTAGCCATCCCACAGCATAGCTTGGGAACCT
>NW_007728282.1:27729-29240 GCF_000696425.1 Galeopterus variegatus | reverse complement strand
AAAAAAAAAAAAAAAAAAAAAAAAAAAAAAAAAAAAAAGAAGGCTGGTCCATGACTTAACCTTCTGTTTTCTTCAACCACAATGCATAACTGAGATGCCCATTCTAACCCTGATTTCAGTAATTTTTATTACAATTCCTGAAATGTTGGTTGATTTCAAGACTATATCACAGAAATTAGGACAGGGTGTCACCATGTGCAATTCTGATCTCACTCAACAAGATGGATGCTTGATTTATGAGCAGTTACAGAATCCCATTGTATCTCTTACTGTACTCAAGTTTATTATTATAATTACTAATGATTTGTCATTTTTTTAATAACTCCGTCCTAGAAGTGCACAAAGATTGCAGGGAGGCTTTTACTGAGAATCTAAATGGCTGCGCTAAGATTTCTCCCTGAGCATTAATGCACAGTTAACTTTAAGTGGGTCACATACCAGAGCAGGTACGGCCAGACTCAGTTCAGAAAGAGGAAAGCTCTCTGTTCTTAAAAACTAGATTTTAGGCAACCGTCATGGTACCCATTTCATCTTGACAACTTTCGCCTCACATACTTCTATGGGCTTTAACAAAGCAATTCACCAGAATAAAAAATATATGTGAATATATATGTACATGTGTGTATATATATATGTATGTGTGGTTATATGTGTATGCATGTATATATGTGTGTGTATACCTATATATCTCTTTGTGTATGTATGTATTTCTGTATATATGTGTGCATATATATACACTTACGTATATATTTTTATTTAGTTGATATATCAACTCTCCCATGTGCAGACAGCATGATCACATTTGGTCCATTGGATTTTGGCCCTTACTCTCATGAATAACAAAATATAATTAGCCACACAATGCACCCAAAGCAAAAGCCNGTGAGATATTATCCGTGGACCAACACCTATTAATCTGGTTTCTTTTTATTTCTCCATAGATAATCAGAGCAAAAATGCATTCTTTTTCAATTCTATCAAAATCCAATGTCATTCACTAGCTCAAATAACCTCTTTTGTAACCAGAAATATTCCTAAACTTTTCAACATTGGCAAATGTTGGGACACATTTGCCCTCTGACAAACTTGAGATACAATGAAAGGATGTTTTAACTTGTTATAATTAAGAGAAAAAAAATAGATCTTACACGAAATAACACATTCATGGGTAATAAAGTAAGTGTGATGACATATAAAAAAGCTAAAATCCCAGTGGAATGTTTAGTTAAAGAAGCATAAAGTTTATTAATGAACAAAGACAATATTTTCCAGAACTGAGTAAGGGAAAATTATGCATACGTTCTGTGTTATGCACTAAAACTGTCCTTTTGTCTTAATCTTTTGGTGATACTCTGCCTCTTTAAGTTCTTAATTATTTTATATTATGCTTGCAGTTGTTCTAAGGTGATAGTTTTTGTAAATTCTTTGCAACATTTCTT
This sequence comes from Galeopterus variegatus, assembly GCF_000696425.1. Classification (NCBI taxonomy): domain Eukaryota; kingdom Metazoa; phylum Chordata; class Mammalia; order Dermoptera; family Cynocephalidae; genus Galeopterus; species Galeopterus variegatus. Next base: position 27,801 of record NW_007728282.1, on the reverse strand, counting down.
TTTAAAGAAGGCTGGTCGGGCCGGCCCGGTGGCGCACTGGATAGTGCGCCGCTTGGGAAGCGCGGCGGCGCT
>NW_007728282.1:24240-26422 GCF_000696425.1 Galeopterus variegatus | reverse complement strand
GCCCTTACTCTCATGAATAACAAAATATAATTAGCCACACAATGCACCCAAAGCAAAAGCCGGACCAGAGTTGTGGTCAGTGACAAAAAAATAAAATAAAATAAAATAATAAAGCGAAAAGAACAGATTTTAAAATAACAAACTGGGAATCAAGATAAAATGTTTAGGTGGCATTTGGGGTTAATTCAACAGGTCTTCATGGATGCTTACAATAGGCCAAGCATTTTGTCCTTCATGGTGAAAACACTGCAATAAACAAGATTCTCAAAATTATTGACCTCAGGAAATTCACATTCTAGCATGAGAAGACAAATAATAAACAAGTAAAGATTAAATAATGTAGTGTATGAGTTTTCTATTGCTGCTGTAACAAATGACCACAGACTTAGTGGTTTAACACAACACACATGTTATTATCTTACAGTTTTGGAGGTCAGAGGTCCAGCATGCTTCTGCGGGGCTGGCACCTTCTGGAGGGTATAATGAAGGGCATATTTCCTTGCCTTTTCCATCTTCTGGAATCTGTCCATGTTCCTTGACTCTTGGCTCCTCCTTCCATCCTTATAACAGCTGCATAGCATTGTCATCTCTCTCTCTGATCTCTACTTCCAAACTCACATCTTTTCTGGCTCTGACCCTCCAGTCTCCTTCAAGTAAAAATATTTTTATGACCTTGATCCTACCAAGATATTTGAGAATAATCTCCCCATCTCAAGATCCCTATCTTAATTGTATATGCAAAATCCCTCTGACCAAGAGGTAGGATGTTGACGTATGTAGGCGCCGTTATTCTCTCTTCTGCAGGTTATCTGCATAATCACTGAGTTGAAAGAGATTTTCATATATTTTGGGTACAACCTTTTGTCTGCTATATTTGTTGCAAATGTTTTCTCTCTGTTTGAAGCTTGTCTTTCATACTCTTAATGGTGCCTTAATTTTGGCAAAGGCCACATCACTGATACATCCTTTTATGGTTCTTATGTTTTGTGCTCTAGGTAACAAAAATTTTATGTTTTCTTCTAGAAGTTTTGTACTATTTTGTTTTACATTTGCATCTCTATCTTAACAGACATTGGGCCTATCACATGTAGTATCAGATAATGAGAGGTCTAAAGAGAATAAGATTCTTCGTATAACAGGGAATGACTGTGGGTGGAATAAAGCAAGGTGCTATGGTTTGAATGTGTTCCCCAAAATCCGTGTGTTGGAAACTTTATCCCCAGTGCAGCAGTGTTGAGATGTACAATCTTTAAAAGGTTATAAGGGGCTGACCAGTTAGCTCAGTTGGTTAGAGTGCAGCCTTGTAAAACCAAGGTGAAGGGTTCAGTTCCTGGTACCAACCAGCCACCCAAAAAAGAAAAGAAAAAAGATGATTAGGTCATGGGAGCACCATGGTCATTAATGAATGAAGATGTTTATCATGACCATGGGTTACTTATTGCAGGAGTGGGCTCCTAATAAATGGATAAGTTCTTCCCATATTTTCTCTCTGTCTGTGTGCTGGATTTTTCTTCTCTGAGGAGGTAAAAATTGAAGGGAATCATGTAAGAGGACCAGCCACAAGATGATAACAGGAAAATATTCCAGAAAAAGAAGAATGAGTTGAAAAGTTTCAAATGGGAGAAAGGCTTAGAGGACGGGGGAAAGATAAGGAATCTCCGTGTGGCTTCTGAACCATGAATGAGTCATGTTGTTGTAGTATCCATGGGTGGGTTCACTCTTAGAGGACATAGAAAGAATGCTGGAATTCACTGGAAAACAATGAGGAGACATAGGCCTAGCAGAGCTGAAACATGGCAGTGGCGTGATATGATTTGTGTCATGTGAAGATCATGGTAGCCACTGGTGGAGATGGTTGCAGGAGGCTGAGGATGGCAGGAGTCCAGGTGAGAGTTGGTTCTTGCATCTACCAGGCTGGTGGCAGTAGCAGTAGAAGGTATTAAACATCTTCTTGATACATTTTGGCAGGGGACTTTAGGCTTTGGTGATGATACAAGATGTGATGATTAAGGAAGATTTACTGGAGGAGCAGAGATAAGATGGGTTTTTTTTTGTTATTTTTTTTTCCAGTTTGGTTTTATGTTTCTGAAGAATGCAACATCCAGCCCTTGGAGTGTGTTGGTTGTAAACCAGTTATTACAATCAGATAAGTATACATTTCATGGAGACTTAACTTCTGGGT
>NW_007728282.1:20521-21907 GCF_000696425.1 Galeopterus variegatus | reverse complement strand
GTGTGTGTGTGTGTGTGTGAGAAATGATTTCAAAGCACAGAACAGACTCATTGAATTACCATCACAATAGTCTCAAGGTTGCCAAACTTGATAGACAAGGTCAGAAAGAGCTAAAAATAAGAGATTCAAAAGAAAGCATGTTCACTCTCTTCCCCTGATGATTCAATCTCTTAATGACCCAATGCAGCATCTTGACTCAGCTACATTTGAAATAAACTAGAACTAGAGACTCTCTCTCTCTCTCTCTCTCTCTCTCTCTCTCTCTCCCCCCCTCTCTCTCTCTCTCTCTCTTTCTCTCTCTCTGGAGGAGAAACTCTGAAGGCAACTGTTCCTTTATTTCCAGAATACATATTTAAGGGCTATTCTGTGTTGGGGGACTCAGAAAACAATACCCCACAGCAAAGGCCTCAGAAGCAAAATTTCTCTCTGATCTTCTCCTGCCCTCCTGTCTTCCAGCCTTGTTCTCCCCCAAGGAAAGCCATAAAAACTAGAATCCCTGTTCTCCAGGGCGGGTCCTAGAAACCAGAACCCCCTTTCCCCAAAGACAGCCATAAAGACTAAAAATATTACTCTAACCTTCCCCCACCTTTCTGTGTGGCAATAAGAAAAAATAAGACCCCAATTCCAGAGGAGTCTGGAATACCCAGGAGGAAGGAATGCCATTACTGAGAGGCCAAGAAGAATCTGAACAGAGAAGCTGTCCTGGTTTTCCCTACTCAGTCTACTGACATTAGATCAGACTCTTTCTGTCCATTCACAGTTCTACATGGCTGCACCTGCTTCATCGAACCCAAGCATAAAAATGGATAGTTTTCCCTACATCTTTGCATATTTGTTCTGAAGGCTCCCGTGTCACATAAAATTATTAACAAATAAATTTGTTATGTTTTTCTCTTGTTCATTTCTTTGTTGTAGGGGTGTCAGCCATGACCTTTATGATATAAGTAAAAGGGTCACCCCTTTCCTGGCCATACATCTGCATCTTTTACTGTGTTTGTTGGGGCTAAAGCTAAGATGACCCTTTCCCAGCCCTCATGGTACTGAGAGCCTGGGAGAGGGTTGGGCTATCTCAGAATGTGAGCCAATGATATATCTGCAGAACCTTAAGTTCGCAGAAAAAGAACTAACTGCATAGGCTCTTGTTGCTTTGTGTTGCTTCACCCCCCACGATTTGTCACCCCACTTCTCCTGGGTGACAGAGATGCAAATGATTACTAGAAGCCCATTTCTACCAAGCAGTGAGAACCCCCAAAGTGGTTAACTTCTCTGGGACCCTCCAGCAAGAGGCAACCCTTTCTCAGGAAATTAACACCGTATTGGGGTTTTCTTCCTGCATTTATTTTCCAGACCAGGAAGTTACAGGATGAGAACATAGGTGGGGTTATA
>NW_007728282.1:18008-19505 GCF_000696425.1 Galeopterus variegatus | reverse complement strand
CTGTTCCTTTATTTTTTATCACTTTCTAAGTAAATAAAACTTTACACTTTTTATTTTTTTTTAATTTTTTCAAGAGCAAATATTTTATTATAATAAGTTATATACTTTAAAGGAACATTTAGAGTGAATCACAGTCTTCCTTAGTTTGAAATAAAAACTTACTGGGGTTTTTAAGATTGGTGAATTCTGAGGGTACTTTTTTAAAACAGTTTTTTAATTGAAAGATAATTGATATGTATATGTGTCAGGTACAGAATAGAATATCAATATATGTGTATAATATCTGTTGATCAAACCAGGATAATTAGTATACTCATGCTTACAAAATGTAGTCAATCTTTGTGACCCTCAACCAGTTTCTCACCAACCCCCCTTTCCCAACTCTAATAACCACAGGTCTGTTCTCTCCTTTTTTCTTGACAGTTTAATGAATTATTGTAATTCATTCATTCATTCTTTCTTTATATTTTCTTTATTTATTCCAGTTCCCACTTATGAGTGAGGACGTGTGGTATTTCTCTTTCTGTGCCTGGCTTATTGCAATTAACAAATGTTTCTCTAAGTTCATCCATGCTGCTGGGAATGACAGAATTTCATTCCTTTTTATGGAAGACTAGTATTCCATTGAGTATATATACCACATCTTCCTTATCCAGTCATCTGTCAGTGGACATTTAGGTTGATTCCAACTCTTGGCTATTGTAAATAGAGCTGTTATAAATGTGGAAGTACAGGTATCCCTTCAACTTGATGATTTCCGTACGTTTGAGTATATACCCAGCAGAAGGATTGCTGGATCATATGACAGTTCTATCTGTAGTTGTTTGAGGAACCTTGAAATGTATTATTGATTGTACAGAGTTACATTTCAATACCTGTATACAATGTGTGATGATCAAATCAGGGTAATTAGCATATTCATCATTGCAAAACAATCATTTCTTTGTGATATGGACATTTGATCCCCTCTCATGAAGCTATTTTATAACATACAGTAAATTATTGTTGTAGATAATGCAGGAGCTACCGCATTCTTGTTCTGCCTCCAACTGCCTTTAAATTGAGCAGAATTAATATTAAAAAGCATAGGAAGATATCTACGTATATCTATCTCTAATAATCTTGCCACTTGAACCTTTTTTAAGTGTATAATTCAGTGGGATTAATGACATGCATAATGTAATACCACCATTAACACTACTGATTCCTAAACCTTTTCATTACCCCAAGCAGAAACTGTGTAATAATAAAGCCATAAGTCCCCATTGGAGAAATACTTTGTATGGTTTACATGTGGTGTGTTACTGACCTGCTGAGCTAAATCCACTTGATTAGGTGTGACATCTAAATGCAATGACCAGTGCCACCTCCTCAACCATTCTCGATACTGGTATTGCTAGCTGAGACACTGAAGCAAACATTTCTCCATGTGGAGTAAAGTTCCTTTAAAACGTATGTCCTACCCTTTAACTTTGTAAAACCCTTAAAATTATTATT
>NW_007728282.1:15376-16737 GCF_000696425.1 Galeopterus variegatus | reverse complement strand
GGGTTGCGATCCCGTTGCCGGTCCCGGTCCGGTACGGGCGTGACACAGAGGGTTGCGATCCATTGCCGGTCACGAAAAAAGGCAAAAAAAAAAAAAGTTCATGGAAAGAATTGTATTATCTTTTAATTGTACTTTTCCATAAACTTTTTGGTGTACCCTCATATTGCTCTCCTCCCCTGGCCTTACACTGCCTTCCTGGTAGACTAGGGGTTAAAATATTTGTTTTTCTATCCATCTCATCCACACTGAACACCTGGAGGTGTTTTAACAAATACTGATGCCCTATGCACCAGGGGTAGAGATTTTTAATTAGTTGTGCTGGAGGTATGGTATAGCACATGTATTTTAAAAATACACGTATTCAAGTAATTTTAACAAAAAGCAAACTGTGTGTTCCACTGATCTAAAGAGAAGGCAAATAAAAACATTGACACTGTTTTTCTGTAATAAAATTATTTTTTCCATTTTCCTAGGTCATTGATTTCTTTAAAAAATCAAGTGAATCATCCTGTCGGACACTGTTTCTCAAATTTTAGCAGGCATAAAAACCATCGAGAGGGCTTGAAAAACAAGCAACACTGGGCAATCCCTATTCCAAATTTCAGATTCAGGAAACCAGTCCGGGGGTAGAACCCGAAAATTTGCATTTCTAAGAAGCTGCAGTTGGGTACACACACTTGAAGTGCTGCTTTGGAAGAGGAACCCACATTCCATAATCAAGCGGTTACTTCCTGATTTTGTGTGTTCTTAGTCCTGTATTTCCTGTAAAGGAGCATTTTTGTAAATTAGGAAATTCATTAGATTCATGTTAATCTTTGTAGACAAGGATGCTCTTCAGAAATGCTCTGTACTTCATCCTGAATCCCATAAGGGGTTACCTGGTAGTTTCACTTTTACTTATCTTGAGATTAATAATTGGATTCAGGTGTCAACTAATCCCATTCTTAAAAAAATACCAACAAAGTTTTCAAACTGATGTTTTATAAAGTGTTGGTAATGATTTCTCGGCTGTATTACTTCTTTTGGGGTTTTACGAAATAAAAATTCCTGATTTTTTTTGTTCCTTCTGCAATTATGATGTGGAATTCTACTTTCAGCCAATTTTTTAGTGACTCTGAAGTTCAGTGAGTAGACTCAAAGTGGGAAGAAAGCACGATTATTTTATTTATTGGTATTCAGAAATATGTGAGCGTACCGCAGTAATATGAGTTTGCATTTTGAGTATCATAATGAATATGTGCATTGTTATGTATTTATAATGTCTGAGTCTGTATGCATATTATTCTTACAGATATTCAAATTGTCCCTTGGTGGCCAGTCAGGGTTCCTTCCAGTTGACTTTTGAGTCTTTGTGTTTCTGT
>NW_007728282.1:10491-13880 GCF_000696425.1 Galeopterus variegatus | reverse complement strand
GGGGATTTCATGGGTCCCGGTTCTAGCTTTCCCCATGCTCGGCTAGTTTTTCATTAAAAAAAGTCTCACTTAAATCTCAGTGTGTCTCATACTGAATTAAACATCTTTATCTCCATCAGTCCGGTCTTCTTATTTCCTGTATCAATATCACAACTGTGCACCCAGCTATGCAGGTTAAAACACACTGGAATTTATACTTTTACCCAGGCCTCTCTTTTTAGAATCTCAGCATTTGGTTAACTTTTGGGACAAATTGATTTTTTATCCTTTAAACTGGTTTTCATATCCACCTCTTTTTTAACATTCCCCAAATCCACCTGTCATTCCAGAGCGAAGATCTTTATCCACTTTTAAACAACTGCCTCCCGGTTATTTTCCCCGGTTCTAAACTTTCCAGAACATCCAAACTTTGCTCCCTGTCCTCATGCGAAAGGTCTCTTAGAATTTATTTTGCTCAAAAGGGTTTAATAGTTGTGTTAGATAAACACATCTAATCTCCCCTGCTTGTCTTTCAAAACCATACGCACAATCTTTTTTCACCTAATATTTGTTTAATATCCTTCCTCTGTTCAATCAGATTAGCCCGACGAACTGAATGTTCTTATATTCATAGCAGTCCATTTTCTGCTTCCTCTACATGGATGTTGAAGAAATGGACCAATGTCCTCTTAGCAGGTGACAGACAGGTGGCCTCTGGGACATCTCCCTTCCCCAAACAATCATATTTCGAGGATCAGGATGAGCTGAGCATAAAGTCTTTTCCGGTAGAGGGGAAGGAGATTTATAATGTGATGATGGTGTTTACATTTTTTGAGAGTGTTCAAATATTGCAGGGAGCTTTCTTGCTAGATTCATTTGTCTTTCAATGGACAATGAAGATCAGGACATTTTTTCACTGATAGTGTAAACACTGATAGTCTAAACATGTATCGTTCACCAAGAATATCTTCCTCCCACTGCAGTGATGTCAACATGAAAATGTTGTCCCTGCACTTTGCAGAAGCACCTGGGAACCCTGCCTTCCACCAGTGATGACGCCATATAAATAGAGCTTGCTAAATTGAAATGTGAATCGTCTTTCAAATGATGTCAATTGAGCCCTGTCATAGAGTGTCATAAAAAGACTAATTTTTTTCTTACTTGATCTGATGATTAATCCCTTGAGAGGAAAATACAATGCTTGTTATTTGTTAATCTTTGCCCATTTTGAAAGGAGCTCTATACAAGATTTGTTAATAAACTATTAAATATTATGATTTTTGTTTAATAGGTACTTTGTTATATATAATAGTATTTTATCAGATATGTATTACACACATATATTACATTGATTTTTCATAAGATTTCACTTAAGTGAATATGTATAAGTAGGGAATTGTTTGATAATGTAGAAGAAAATAAATGTCCTCTTTTTTTTTTTTTTTTTTTTTTGGCTGGCTGGTACAGGGATCTGAAACCTTGACCTTAGGGGTAAGACACGAAGCTCTAGTCCACAGAGCTAACCAGCCAGCCCAGGAAATATCTTTCCTTCTCATCTTAGGTCTGAGACAGAGGCTCCTATAATAAAAGACGGGTGAACAAGAGAAGAGCATACACATTTATTTAATCTAAGTTTTATATGGCACGGGATTCTTCATAAGGAAATGAAGACCCAAAGAAAAAAGGTAAACTTGTGTGTTTTTCTACTTAGGTCTGGTAAAGCCTGGACAGTCCTGCAGAAGTGTGATTGGACACAGGGGTGTGATCTAATGTCATAAACTGGGGGAACTTATTAGCAAGGCCTGTGTGTGCAGATCCTTCTCTGTGTCTTCAGAGATAAGGATGCTCATTTTTTCTGGATCTTATAACCTGCTTTAAGGGAGAAGGGTGGNAAGGCCTGTGTGTGCAGATCCTTCTCTGTGTCTTCAGAGATAAGGATGCTCATTTTTTCTGGATCTTATAACCTGCTTTAAGGGAGAAGGGTGGGGAAAAAGAAGAGTGGCCTTCCTACTTCTGTTGTTTTTTCAAATGTCAAGGTGCCAAATTTTGGTGGTAATGTATCCCAAGAGGAATATTCATTAAATAGGCTTCTCTTAATCTAGTTATAGGTTGGGGTAAATTAATTCTTAGTCCAGGATGGTACAGATACACGTTTTATGAAATGTGTGACTGGGGGTTGATCAACACTAAGGAACACAGATGACAATTCACAGTTCCTATGGCCCCAGAAGGTAATATACAGCACGACTCAATGTGTTGTCTCTGGGTCAGCAGATATCACATCCCTTGGAATGAGCCAGACATGCAAATCCTCGGATTCTACCCCAGAGCTACAGAACCTGCATTTAGGGAGAGGGGCCCAGGAATGTGCATTTCAACAAGCCGTTTGCGTGCTTCTCATAAATACTAAAGTGTGAAGAGCATCCACGTGAGGTGCATTGATCACAGAAACAGCTATCACCGCAAACGACCAATTCAGACACACCAATGCAGAAAATATTTTGCAAATCAATGAAATCACTATGGTTCCATCAATGACATAAAACACTTGTGCAAGAATGTCTCTAGACTTGCGAATGAATATGGCTAATTATATTCTGTGCTGCTGGAGGAAGTGGGGGATCCCTCCTCCATAAAGTAGCTGAGTCAGATATTAGTATAATGTCTATGGGAGTGAACAGTGGAATAGCCACATTTGCCAAGAAGAAATATTCCCTGACCTGGGAATACTTGTTTCATCTAGAATGCAGGATAAACAGAATGGGCTCCAAATGTATCATCACCATTTCAATTGCTCTATGTCCATCTCTGATGTTACTGCCTGTCCTGAGACATTCTTAGGTTTATGGTCCTACTGTTTTATGACTTCCCGTGAGCCAAATGTCTTTAAACTTCCAGTTCAACTATGACCTACCATGAGGGTCTCTTGCTGCAGCAAATGCTACATCACTCCAATCTGTAATCAGCTTATGTTATATGTACTCTTTGTTCTAACAAACTGGAAAGAAGTAACATAGTTTTGAACAATCTAATGATTCCCTAATAGTTATAACTTTTTTCTGTGGTTGGGAGACTGAGGGGATGAGGTAAGGTTGTCCCCTGGAAATCCTCACAAGTCTTTGGTTAAATATTCATACAACAATCCAAAATACACTAAGTGACTCTAAAATACACAACCTTCATTGTCGCTATAAATCATTAAATATTTTGGTATCTGTGGTCATGGCTAGGATATACAATGATAAACGAACTATAAGACATTTAAAACTAGAACATTTAGAAGTCATCCTGAAACATTTGGGATTCTATTCAGAAACAAACCAAAGCCCTTTAGAATGTTGTTGACACATGATGAAAAAATAAAGATGTACATTTCGTTTTCTGAGTAATTTTCTTCATTGATGTATTAA
>NW_007728282.1:7912-8962 GCF_000696425.1 Galeopterus variegatus | reverse complement strand
TTGTATTATCTTTCTTTTTTTTCCCATGAACTTCCTGAAGTACCTTCATATACATGGCAGATGGAAGTTGCTGTGACTTTGACAGAGGGTGGAAATGTTTAGGGTGCATGCTAGTCTCTCTCCAGCAATGCCTGGGGTTAATCATTGCCTGATCCTCTTCTCTTTTACCCTCCCCACACAGCACTTGGGCAGCAGACAGCTAGCAGAATGCTGACGAGGCAGGAAAAAGCTCAGCTGCAAAGAGCACTTGGTTAAAAACTTNTGTTTGTTTGTTTGTTTGTGTGTGTGTGAGAGTGTGTGTGTGTGTGTGTGTGTGTGTATGTTAAAATTATTTTTTTTTTGTTGTTTTGTAATCTGTATTTACATAAGTGAAGTAAGTGTGAATTGTGTTTACCTTAAGTAAGGTAAAAATGGAGACAGAAGAAAACGATGAAAACAAAATCCTTTTTGTCTAATTATCCAAGATTGACTTAAGAATTGACCAAAATACCCCATTCTGATGAGGCTTCCGGTCAGCGAAGAAGTCTCTCTGTCCGGGGTAATTTGCTGAATGTGGAATCCTGGCTCATTTTTAACAGCATGCCTCTAAAACCTTGCATCATGTTCAGTTTCCAAGAAAAATTTCATAGCAAAATTCTACATTCTTATACATTTAAATGCGAGTCACAAAATGAAAAAAAAAATTCTCTAATTGACCACCACATTTAAACAGAAACTTCAAATAACGTCTAACACCTTTATGCAAAACACCTTATCATTTATAAAGATTTTTCATGCACTATCTCATTTCACTTGTGTCCCTGAAACTGAGGTTCCTTCCAGTTACCAGGATTTCTAGAGCCTTGGTTTGAGTTCATGGCCAAACACATATATTATTTTAAAAGCATTGGATAGCACATAACAATTGATTAATAATGAGTTGTTTTGCACATAGCTGATTTCTCATCCAAGCTTTTATGAGGGTACTTTAAAAAGTTCATGGAAGGGCTGGCCTGGTGGCACACTGCTACAGTGTGCCGCTTGGGAGCACGGCGGCGCTCCTGCCGAGGA
>NW_007728282.1:5486-6367 GCF_000696425.1 Galeopterus variegatus | reverse complement strand
TTGTCCCTTGGTGGCCAGTCAGGGTTCCTTCCAGTTGACTTTTGAGTCTTTGTGTTTCTGTTGTTTACTTGTTTTATACATGTATGTATATACACACTAGGGAACTTCCAAAAACTCATGAAAAATGTAATTAAAAGATAATATGAAACTTTCCATGAATTTTTTGAGGACCCCTGTGTATTCATGTGTGTGTGTGTGTGTGTGTGTGTGTGTGTGTACAAAACCAAATTACTAGCAATGATTTTCTTTTGTTCAAAGAATTTTCTTCTTTATGCTCTTTGACATTCTGAATTTACCGCAAGGAAGATGTACTGTTTCAGCAATCAGGCAAACAGAAAAAAAATTACAAGTTTCTATTTAAAGGAAAGAAGATATCATCTGCCATGGAACTCAGACAGACCCTCTGCACCTAAGGTGTTTTATGGCCTCGGAATGGATTCAGGATCAGGCCAAAATGTACTAACAGGACTGCTGTTGAGTCTCTGCAGCCAACTTTTGATCAATTGCACTTTCTGTAGCAAATCTGGGAAACCACCAGGAGCAAATTGTACCCGGAGATGTAGAAGGTGTCAACAGGCTTGAAGAAAAATCATTAAGTATCAAGTTTGGAGCTGAGCCTAAAGCAAATATTTCTGTATTACAGTTTCTCTAACAGATGGATAGTATAGGCAAGTCAATAGTATTCTTGCCTTCCTCCTCCTAAAAGTACCAGGGGGAGTATAAAAGTAGGGAAAAGAGAATTTACATTAATTCTTGCAGCACGAAAGCAAGTCCTTCAATAAAGCGCTGCTTTCACTGGACGTGTGTGCAGCCTGTGACTCACACCTTCAATGTCTCTGCCCCCATCAGTCTGGTAACTAGTCCAGTCTGTGTCTTTGGGG
>NW_007728282.1:0-520 GCF_000696425.1 Galeopterus variegatus | reverse complement strand
GGGAAAGAGGTGGATTAATGGGTACAAAACTATGCTGTCCACCCCAAGTGAATCATCGCACCCCACAGATATGTATGCATAAATGTTAAAAAAATAAATAAAATTTAAAAATTATAAATTTTTATTGAAAAGTTAAAAAAAAAAAAAAAACAGATTGACAACAAACTTCCCAAAGGTAGCATGGGATGCTGGCAGATATTAGAGTGATATTTGAAAGGTTGAACGAAAATAATTCTGAACTTAAAATTTTATATTTAGGCAAAATTTAATTTAATAGCACAGGTAAAATAAAAAACAACAAAAGAAGAAGAAATAAACATTCAAATAGGGCCTCAAACATTTTGCTAAAGAAAAACTTACTCCAAAAATTCTCTTGAGGAAAGTACTAAAAAAATAATGAATATAAATAATTTGGTGAGAATTCTGGAAAAAATGTGAAAAGCATTCCCCAAAGCACAGGCAACTAAAGGAAAAATAAACAAATGGGATTATATCAAACTAAAATGCTTCTGCACAGCAA
>NW_007728281.1:290627-318373 GCF_000696425.1 Galeopterus variegatus | reverse complement strand
AGGAGGGAGGGAGGTTTCGGTGATGGGACACAATAAATAACTACATTGTATATTGACAAAAGAAAAAAAAAAAGAATATCATACATGAAAAGTGGAAGCCAGAGACTATGACTGACAGCTTTAACACGCTAGAAAAAAAATCACTGCTAACTTCTATACCCAATGAAAATGTTCTCTAAAAGAAGCCAAAATAAAGATAACTTTAGACAAACAAAAACAAATAGTTTATCACCAGTTGACCCACAATGAAAGAAATAATGACAGATCTTTTTTCAAATAGAAGGAAAATGATCCCAGATAGAAGCATGGGTATACAGAAAGAAACAAAGAACAATGGAATAGTAAATATGAGAGCAAATCTAAATGAATATGCCCTGTGTAAAGCAAATATAATAATGCACTGTTTAGTTTAAAGTATATTTAAAATATAACAATAAAAGTCCAAAAGAAAGAAGGGGTGAATTAAGTCAAAATGCCCTAAGGTCTTTGAGTTGTCTGAGATGTTGTATATCTATTAATTTATAGTAGGCTTTTACAAAGTTAATGATTCATATTGTAGTCTCCATTTAAAGAGCAGTGATTAAAGGAGCAAATTTTTGTTTTACTTTGGGTTCACTAGAAGCAGTCCCTGGGATAAGTGCAAGTAGTTTATCTTGGAGATGACCCCAGTAAATACTGGTAGGGGGTGGGGCAGCAGGACACAGATAGAAGGGAAGCCAATGAAGAGAGCCTTATCAAGAAGCCTCTCTGGCAGCAACTGGAGCTTTCTACTGGGGAACATTGGGAGCCAGGGTAAAATAAGCACATTAGACTTAATTCATCCAAAGGGCAATTCCATAGTGAGTTATCCCAGGGTTGATGATTCCCTGGCCCTTGTGGCCTGCTTAGTATGTAAGCAAAGAGAACTTTGGTGGCCAGAGAGATCCTTCAAGTATAGAGTCACAAGTGTGGACATTTGGAAGTTGGGCTACAGTGCAAGGAAATGACAAACTTGGAGAGGATGTGGATGGAGTAACAGCAGATACTGCAATACCTGGCAAAATGCACATGTGTATGTACCAAAGACACATGGGAGAATACACACAGTGGCATTAACATAATGGCCCCAAACTAGAACTAACCCAAATTTCCCAACCATGGACTAGATAAATGTTACTATGTTCATACAGTGTCCCATTACATAGTAATGAAAACAAACTGCAGCTGTGAACAAGAACATGGATGTATCTCACAAACATGATGGTGAGCAAGAGAAGCCAGATGCTACAGAATGCATACTGAAGATTCCACCTATATATAAATTTCAAAAATCTACAGGATATGTGGGGAATTGTGAAGAAGCTGGTCCATGGGAACTAGAAGACCCATGTTAGATGCTAGTGAGAATATCAGGCTCAATTAAGACCAGTTGTGGGAAACTGAGGCATTCGTCCTTGATATCACAGATAATATAATTTCGTGGCTGCATGTGAAACTCCAGGCTCTGTTCCAGTTGCCGTCTCTCACTCTTCACACTGACCTTATACGTTAGACAGTAGAGGTCCCTTCTACTTTGCTGACTTAGTAAAATGAGTAACACAGGTAGAAACTTAGTGGAAATTAGAACCAGCAATGATGGGGAACTTTGTTTACTTAAAATCAAAATATGGACAATATTGCATACCTCATTTGACTATTGTGAAAATTATTTATTTGGAAATTTCAACCACATACCTTAAAGGTACAGGAGCACAATGATGAGGTCAGATACGTGAACATGTCTGACCCATGGTAGGAACTCACTACCTGTGGTTGATTATAAGAGAGAACCAGTAGACAGGCAACTTTTAAGCAACTTAGTCTGTGTTTTGACTACAAATATAAACAGATTTTAACAGTGCTATGTGTTTGGGGACAAGGCAACATATGTTTAAGGAGGTGTCATTACTGTGATAGACAGGAGCTTTCTTATGAAGACAGTGTTATTCTGTCTGCCACTTTGTCTTTTTTCTTTTTTCTCTCTAGCACAAAAGGCAAGTGAAAATTAAAATGGAAACTTCTGGAGGGGGCAGGTAATGAGTATTCTAATTATTAACGATTCCTTTCAAGCCTTCAGATAACACATATGGCCGAAACTGTCTCTCTTCAAATCCCATTAAGAGCAGGACAGCTATACCTGAGAATGTTCTGATGGTGTTTCATGCCCAGCCTTCTCTGTCAACCCCAACTCAAGGAAAGGAGAAAGTGACGTGCCTCTCTGGTTAAATTGTGACTGATGTTTGGAAATTAATTTCCTCATGTTGAAGCAATACAGTAGATGCCCATTTAGCAATGAACATTTGACTGTGAGGCTTTGCCTAGCAAGCAAGTATTTGAAAGTAGCCTTCCCCCTTTATGCAGAAGGCAGGACAGATGAGGTCATGCAACCAGACACATTTTAGAGTTGGGTGAATAAGAAATTTCTCTGGTTTCCAAAGGGTAGTACAGTAGAAATATTGTTATTTGTCATAATAATAGAAAGCCATATGAATTTAACAGTGATTACTTGTTTATTGACTAAACAGTCAATTGCAAGAACAGTTCACCTCCTTGTGAACAAAACAGTGCTTTCAAATTCCAATCACTTCAGCTAACACTGTCAGAAGAAAGAACTAAGCTTCAACTGATTGTGACAACTAGCTCCTTGATGTTTCATTGCTTCAAAACCCAAGGCCAGGTCAGCATAGTGTTTATTTTTGCAAAAGCCTGTGCCCACAGGTGGTCATAGTCAGCACCTGGAGGGGAGAGGGCTGTGTACCTCCACTGCCTGGTTTCCTGAGCTGCCCAACTCTTGCTATCCTGGCTGGATACCACATTCAGCCCTTGGGGCTTCTGACAATGTCTGTGCCCACATGCAGACAAGCTCTGTCAGAGAGCACAGTACCAACACATGGGCTGCACTGGGAAGCTGTTTGCTAATGTGACAAAGGAGCCTTCAGCATAGTACTGGCATATGGAAAATAGGCATGAAATGATCCTGTGTTTGGGTGTAAGAACTGTGTGTGCTTTTTATATTGAGCCCAGAGTGCTGGGTGGTTACAAGCTCCTCTTTGCTCCAGCTGTGAAGAGGCTGGCTAGATTGTCTTTCTCTGACAAAACATTACTAATGTTGGACAAAATTTCTGTCTTCCTTCTCACAATTGTATTTTGCTTTAGACCTTAAGTTGTAGCATACTTTCTGGGTTCCCAAGCAAAATGTGTATGGAGCGCGTGAGTGTATATATATATATGCAAAACTAAATGAGTAAATTTTAAAAGCTCCTCCCTTAATTTCTATGCACTGATCAACTGCTTAGCTCTCTATTATGGCCCTGCCATACAGTGCCATTCCTCCAGGAAGAAACGCTAATCCAAGGAAATGCCCTTTTATTTTCAGAGATCTCTGAGGATATTCCATGGGTGCTGGTACCTTGGACGATGCTCAGGTCAGTTGAATGCTGCTGGAGAATAATCTCCCATGACTTCACTTTCTCTTTTGAAGCAGACAAGGCACGATGAAGAGAGGAACTCTTTCTAAGCCCCATTTGAGCATTGATTATATGGTAATTACAGAACTCAGAGTGAGCCAGTTAAAGCTGGGTCAGCACTTCCAAATTTCTGTTTCCAAATTTTTATAACTCCACCACAAATACTTACTAGCAGGAAGAAATGAAATACATGATATCTAAAAGGAAAAGATATTTTTAGATTATTCTATAAGGATATTTTTCCTTTTGAATTGCTTTTCTCTCAAAGGTGAGTTGTGTTGGTCTGCGGTGTCCTATGAGCTTTTCTAACGATGACGATGGTGATGATGGTGATGATGATGATGATGATGATGACTTCCTGAAAATTTCAAGTTGAACATTCTTGCTTTCTTGAATCCATTTTGTTAACATAAATAATTTCATATTTTCATTCTTCAAGTATTTTTTTGCTCTTTAAATTTGTGGCCTAGCTGATATGAAAACCCAATAAACACTCAACATAATTGAAATAAAAAATTTTACTCTAATTCTCCTGTTCAATTATTTTTCTATCCAGATACCAAATATTCATTCAGCATCTTCTGCCTATGAGCCAAGCACTTTGCTAGGCACTGAGGACCAACATGGGCAAGGCAACCTTTTTGCCCTCAAGGATAATGAATAACCACAACATGTTGTGGTTCAAACAGTGATAGAGGTGATCACTTAGCGACATGGAATTATGGAGAATGGGGGATTAGACCGAGTGGTACACAGATTGATTTCAAGGAAGATGCCTTGTAGGAAATGACCCCTGAGCTAAATTTTAAAGACTAGGACTTAGCTATGTAGAGTGGTGTCAGGCATTCCAGACAGAGAGAGCAACATGATCTAAGGCATGAAAAAAATTGTAAACAGGTTAGTTTTGCTGAGAGTCAGGAATAGGTGAGGATGAAGAGGCTGATAGAGAATAGATCCTGGAGGATCTAAACTAGTCTAGTCTAAACTGGATTAGATGCTGGGCTACTGTTGGGAAGCTATTACTGACATCAGTGCTACAGTTTGTAAAGGAATGAGCTAGGGCATTGTTAATTAGATTGACAAGCAAGGAAAATAGGAATTTGAAACATAGTTAGGAGAAAAACTCAGTAGATTTTGGTAAAGGGTGAAGAGTTGAGAAAAGTGTAGGATGCCTCCCAGGTTTCTGGCCTGTGTATTGGGCTGGATGTTGGTTTGCAGTAGGGGGAAAGATGATGATGTATGCAGTTTAGTCTTGGCTGGATTTGAGGTGCCTGTGGATATCCAGGTCAGCATGTCCCACAGAGAGTTTAATTTATGAGTCTGAGACTTGAGAGGGAAGTGCTGGCCTGGAGATAAGGTTGGAAGTCATCAGCATCTAGGTGGTGGTTAAAATCACAAGTGTAGGAAGACTAGATTATCCAGGGGAGACAGACAAGCATGAGGAGAGCAGTATACTTAGTACAGAACCATGAGGAAGGCCATCTTTTAAGGGGAGAATGGAGGTAAAAGAATGCATAAAAAAGGAAGCATAGGGATAATCAAAGAAATATGAAGAGAACCAAGTAAGCACATGGAAGCTAAGAGAACAGATTACAAATAAGAAGAGAGAAACCAACAAATGCTACAGAAAGGCCCAAGATAATCAACCTGAAATGTGTCTAATGGGTTTGACCAGTCATAGCACTCTAAACCCCAGTCTCCCTTTCTCCTAAAGCCAGTTGATCTTTACTAAAAGGTTTATTAAGAGAGCAACAGTGGGAACGAGATGCATGCAGATGTGTTAACTGTCGTCTCACCTGCTTCATCTTCTGTAGCTTGTTCTGAAGACTAAGCTCCCCACAAGGCTGCAAGCACGGCTGATGTGTGTGACTGTGTCTCAGCTTGCTTCCCCAGCAGATCAGGGTTTTCAGTGCTGTATTCTGGAGGTGTAACAATTCCAGGTACCAGAATAAAAAATGGACCGTTCCATCAGCCATGTAGTATCTCCTTTATTCTATGTCAAGATGATCCACATTAGAGGTTCCAAATAAGATTATTCTAAAGATTGCTCACATCAAGCTCTCTTGATTCAGGGTTGTCTTTATCATGCACGCAGAGTTGCTGTGGTAGGTGGGGGTGTCTAACCCTATCCCAGACTATTGCCGTTTTTAAATAGCTAAACTTGGGCCGGCCCAATGGCACACTGCTGCAGTGCGCCGCTTGGGAGTGTGGCGGCGCTCCCGCCGAGGGTTCGGATCCCACATACAGACCGGTTCCTGCTCACTGGCTGAGCGAGGTGCGGGCGCAGCACCGAGGGTTGCGATCCCGTTGCCGGTCCCGGTCCGGTACGGGTGCGACACTGAGGGTTGCGATCCGTTGCCGGACACGAAAAAAGACAAAAAGCAAAATAAATAAATAAATAAATAAATAACTAAACTTGCTAAACTAGCTTTCTTGTTTTAAATTTCAGTTTTACCGCAGGAGCTGTCCAAGGTCTGCCTCTGTCAGCTTCCAAACTGCTCCTGACTCAAGGCTCTACATAGGCAGTGGACACAAAAGAGACATGTCAGAATTATCCCTTTTAAGTGTCTATTATTTCCACACTTTTTTGGAATGACCTAAAAAAAGTATGTAGTTCTCTAAGTGAGAGATGATTTGCTCATATATGCAATGTTTAGGATATCTCTCCATATTTATTAATTCTGAGATTATACTGTTGACATGGCTCATTTGTGTTGCCACATGCCTATTCTGAGTTGCCTCTTCTCTACATTGTTTCTAGGCAGATGTCGCAGATCACTGTGCACCAATTAAGTCCCAGAATACTTGTCTACAGAGCTCTCCTGTAGCCACCATGAATTAATCATACATGACGTGTGTTAAAAGCTATCTGCTAGCTATGATCTATCATAGTCTAGTAATGAATCAGGAATTACAGACATTGTGAAAAAGAAAACACATTTATTTCCTAGGTTGTTTATAATTAAACTGAAGAGACAATATATATAAAATAATTGAAGGTCAGTATTCAAATGTGTCCTCTCTGCAGAAGGAAAATCAGTCACTGTATTAGGTTCTTTACCCTATATTCAAGTATTAGCTGGAGCACTGGGGTTTCTATTACTCAATGTTCTCCAGAGAAACAGAACACACACAAACACACACACACACACACACGGATATTTATTATGAGGATTTAGCTCACATAATTATAGAGACTAAGTCCCATGATCTACCATTTGCAAGCTGGAAACTCAGGAAACCTGGTGATTTAATTTAATCTGAGCCCAGAGGTCTGAGAACCAAGGGAGACAATAATGTAAGTCCCAGTCTGAGGGCTAGACAAGATGAGATGAGATGTCCCAGCTCAAGCAGCAAGGGGAAAATGGGGGGGGGGAATTTATCCTTCCTCCCCCTTTTGTTTTATTCAGGCCCTCAATGGGTTGGATTGCCCAAACAAATTGGGGAGGGTCATCTACTTTACTGAGTTCACATACTCAAATGCTAACCCTTTCCAGAAACACCCTCATAGACACATTCAGAAATAATGTTTAATCTGGGTGCCTCATGGCTCATTGAAGTTAGCACATAAAATAACCACCACCACTTAGATGCCATTGAAGGGCTCTTGTAACCTTGGGAGCTGTTGTGGTATCAGTGACCAAGCATCCCCTAAAGAAGTGGCTATAAACGTAGAGATGTATAAGGATCAGCTGAAGAACTAACTCATTTAAAATGCAGGTTCCCTCGGTTCTGCTCCAGTATTCCCATCCAACAAGTATGGACTTAAGCTTAGGAATCCAGATTTTTATAAGAACCGTGTTGATTCTGTTATAGATGGTCTGAGGACCCCACTTTGCAGAAGGGGAAAAGGGGCCAAAAAACCCCTCCCTTAAGTGCTTTTATAAGGACATTAATGTCATTCATGAGGTCACAGCCCTCACAACCTACTTACCTCTTAAAGTTCCCAACTCTGAGTGCTATTATATTGGGGATTAAGTTTTAACATGAATTTTGGAAAAACACAAACATCCAAGCCATAGTATTCTGCTCTAGGCTCTCCAAAAGTTATGTCCTTCTCACATACATAATACATTCCTTCTATCTTAATAGCCCCAAAAGTCTTAACTTGTTCCAGCATAAACTTTAAAGTCTAAGTCCAAAGTCTCATCTAAATATCATTTAAATCAGATATGGGTGAGACTCAAGGTACAATACATCCTGAAGCAGATTCCCACTCCAGCTGTGATCCTGTGAAATCAAACAAGTTATATGCTTCCAAAATACAAAGGTGGGACTGGCATAGGATAGACATTCCCATTCCAAAAGGGAGAAATAGGAAGGAAGAAAGGGGTAACAAGCCCCAAGTAAGTTCAAAACCCAATAGGGCAAACATTAAATCCTAGACTCTAGAATATTCTTTGAATCCATGTCTTGCCTTCGGGAGACACTGGGGTGGATGTTGATTCTCCTAGACTCTGGGAAGCACCATTTTCATGGATTTTCTGGGCACAGCCCATGTAGCAGCTCCCATGGGTTAGAGTTACCTGCCTACGGCTCTCCCAGGCTGACATTGCACATTGGTGATTCTACCATTCTGGGGTCTTGTGAGTGGCCCTGCCTCCATCAATCTGCTGAGCACTGCCCTAGTGGGGACTGTCTGCAATGACCCTGACCCCACAGTTCCACTGTGCATTAACACACTGGGAACTCTCTGTGGTGGCTCTACCCCTGTGACAGTGCTCTGCCTGGGCCCTGAGACTCTATGGGACATCCCTTGAAATCTAGGAGTATGCAGCCGTGTCCCCACAGCTTAAGTACTTTGCATCCAGGTGGTGATGGTAGTACACAGATGCCGTCAAGGTTTACTGCCTGTGCCTTCTGGAGGGGCAACTATTGCAGCCTGCGCTGCACCTGGGCCCTCTGGAGCCACATCTGGGAAGGCTGAGGGTGTTGTGCCAAAATGTGGGGAGCAGAGACTTTTGGAGGGATACAAATTTTCAAACCATACCATGTCCATGCCTCAGTTTCCCCATTTGTAAAATGGGATTAATAATAATATAACTACCTTGGAGGGCTGATAGCATTAAATGAATTAGTATGTGTAATGTGCTTAGACCAGTGCATATATAGTGTATGCAATAAAAATGTTAGTTTAAAAAAGTTTATTCCAAATTATGTCATCTTTTAAAGGTTTCTATTTTTTATATTTTATATGGGTATGTTTTATTATAATTTGTAAATAAATATTCTGACTTTGGGGGTATATGATCAAACATTGTTGCTGATGGGGGTAAGTAAAACATCTATAGTTCACTTTCTAGTAGATATTGGTGCTCCTGAAAGTTTCCCAGATCTCCAGAAGCATAAACAGTTACTAGCATCACCCTCCATTGTGCCTGTGGCGGGAACAATGGTAGGGACAGGGTCTAAAAGTAAAAACGTGTCACCTTTTGACTCTTCTCCTTATATATCTCTTTTGTATATTAAACATTCTGACCTAATTATCACTTTATTCTGCTTCCTTTCCTACCTCTTTATTCTAGTCCTCACAAATGTCATGCCAAGATATTACCCAAAAAAGTGTTTGGAAATGTGCCAGTTTGGAATAATGAGCTCTAGGAGCTCCCAGCTCCCCTGCTCCTTTGTCTCTTTGACCTGGCACCCAATCTTCTGCCCTGGAGCCTCTGTTCATGGTCAGGGATGCTCCCCTGAGCCAGGCATGTACGTGTACAAGCATGTGCATACAAACACAATTTGTTCCCTTTTTCACTCAGTACAAGTAGGTGAGGCTGGATTTTTTTTTCAAAAACAACATGGCACATAAAAAGAAATAAGCAAAGGAACACCAAACCATTAAAATAAATGGAATGTTCAGTATTTTTTTCAGTCATTATACAGAACACACAGTTCTCTCTTTTCTCAATCTGCTTTAGCAAAGTCCTGCCCAAGGTGGCTTCAGGTTAGATCCTCTGTTCCTACTCGGTGTCTATTTTCTTGTTGTCATTGCCTACAGGTCAGAGTCCAGATTCCACAAACTTACATTTAGTTTCCTTTATATTCTGACTCTAGCTTAAGGATTCATGTATAGGACCATACTAGAAGACCTTCAATGTCCCCTTCAACTTTCTCTTCTTATCTCTCCAAACAGACCCCTCTTCCAAGATTGTTTCACCAATTTCTAAACACATGCTCATTTGCTCATGGTCTGTTCTGTTTCTGTAGTCTTTTCCCAGCTGATGCAAATCTTGTCTGGCTTCCTAGGACACCTCAAATCCTTCCTTTTCTGAGGGATTGCCATAGACTGGGGAGAGAGGCAAACTTTGGTGCATCTCAAATCACACTCCAGAGGGGCTAGCTGCTTTGTCTGTGGTACTGCACAGTATGTATGTCTCCATGTAGGGATACTTGATTTGGAGCAGAGTCTTCAGGGAACTTTTTAGGGCATCTTTCCTTTTAGCACAGGTCAACAATATCCAGAAATATTCAAAACATTACAACATCTTATACATTGCTGAACCATTGTATCTCAAGTTCGGAAAATAATCTACCTTTGACTGACTTTCACCCAATGTGTGAATCTCCTCTGAGAACCTCAGTGCACAATCGTCCATATGCCAAAACATCTCACATGGTGGTAACCTCCCTACCTTTCTAGAAATCTCATTTCTCAAAAAAAGAATATCTTCAATTTATTTTAGAATTGGTACCATAAAACAGCCTGGATTTCAAGACCAACACAGAAAGGAGTGAAAAAAAAAAGTAGATTGAACTAGTGATGGATTTGGAATATGATCCGACTCTTTGGGTGCTTTGGAAACATATATTGAATATAGCCAGTTTACTGAAACATTTGATTAATAGATGTGCTTGGCTACTTTCTCTTCAAAGTGAATGCTGGAAAGGTAATATCCTTTGAAGTAGATGAGCTTGTATTAGGAAACGTGCTGTGTTCCAGAAATGGTCCTTCTGAAGGCCAGAGAGGACAGAGGACTCAGGTTCTTATCTACAATGTAAACTTTTTTTTCCCAGGCACTGGAAGACTTACTAAGCTTAAGTATTACAATTTATTGTTTCAGTATTGACAATAGGTTTCTTGCTGTGCAAAATAAAAACATACATTAACTTTGCCTTTAGGACATAAGAGATAGATGTGGAATGTTTTTTTGATGATGTTGATTAGATTATTTTAAACAATTTTAAAAACATGGATATTTGTACTTTACTGTTTTTGGTGCTTTGATATTGTTTTTATCTTTATGTCTTGTCTTAGTCTCAGGGGAATCCTATGACTCAGGTGATTCTTCAAAGTCCTCTATGGGTCCTTACCTTTTTCTTCAGCTTCCATTCACCCCCAGATTCTCATGCTAAATTCTACTGTTGGCCTAATGTGCCAAGACAGACTCCATAACTGATTTCTCTTTCTGTGCAGTGCTTGTTGATACTTAGAACACATTCGAGGCCTTAACACATTCCTAATGCATCTTGTTAAATGCTTTAAGTGAGTTAATAGCCAAAGATATTTTGTTGCTGAATTGTCTTTTGCTGGTCAAGCAGTATAACTGAAGTCAGGTGAAATTGCCAAATCTCTTTGTAGTAGACAGAATAATGGCCCCTCCCTCCCACCACCCCATGTCCATGCCCTAATCCCATGAACCTTGAAAATGTTAAATTTATGTTGTAGGTGTGATTAAAGGTACAGACCATGAGATGTGGAGATTATCCTGGATTATCCAGATAGGCCCAATCTAATCACGAATGTTTGAAAGTGGAGAACTTTTCCAGCTGTAGTCAGAGGTGATGGTACTAGGAAATAAAGATCCAAGAGAGATTCAATTTGTTGGCTTTGAAGGAGAAAAGGGGTCATGAGCCAAGGAATTTGGGTATCATCTAGAAGTCAGAAAAGGCAAGGAAACATATATTCCTCTAGAACTTCCCAAAAAGGACGCAGCTCTGCCAGCACACTACAGTTGTATGAGACGTGTGTCAGACTCCTGACCTGCTGTAAAATGATGAATTCATATTGTTTTAAACACTAACTGTGATAACTTGTTACAGCAACTATACAAAAATAATTCACTGTATTTCAAAGACCCCTTTTCATCTTGTTGGGAATATGGTCATTATGTTCTGTACCTGAGGACAAGCAGAAAAGTCAAATACTGACCATCCATACAAAGCCAAGGGTCTCTGGGTGATATAAGTATCTAAATACTCTGATTGCTATTTGTTTTGAAATCATCCAGAGTTGGAATGACTGACAACTCTTCTATGAAGTCTTTCAAGTCTTTGGCAGTCCTGCAATTAAGTGTATATATATATATATATATATATATTGCATCTAAAAATTACCTTTCTTAAATGCCAAATGGATGGCACTTCTTATCTTTAAGTCCTTTGTTGCTCTTATTTTTCTTCAATAAAATCCAAACTTCTTAACATGCTTTTACAAGGCTCTTAAAGAAATAGCACATGACTACTCCTTCAACTGTTACACTTCTTACTGTGTAACAGAGATGACAAAAAGATTACTCAAAGCAACATGAATGCAATGAGAAGCCCAAAGGGACTGCATCTCAGCAACTCCACTGTCAGAAGGAGAAACTGGGTACAGTACTGATTCAAAGTTACCTTCTGTTTTTATTGTAAAGACAAGGAAATTTCAAAAGAAAAATCAATTGATTGTCAGAGGTGATGGTACTAGGAAATAAAGATCCAAGAGAGATTCAATTTGTTGGCTTTGAAGGAGAAAAGGGGTCATGAGCCAAGGAATTTGGGTATCATCTAGAAGTCAGAAAAGGCAAGGAAACATATATTCCTCTAGAACTTCCCAAAAAGGACGCAGCTCTGCCAGCACACTACAGTTGTATGAGACGTGTGTCAGACTCCTGACCTGCTGTAAAATGATGAATTCATATTGTTTTAAACACTAACTGTGATAACTTGTTACAGCAACTATACAAAAATAATTCACTGTATTTCAAAGACCCCTTTTCATCTTGTTGGGAATATGGTCATTATGTTCTGTACCTGAGGACAAGCAGAAAAGTCAAATACTGACCATCCATACAAAGCCAAGGGTCTCTGGGTGATATAAGTATCTAAATACTCTGATTGCTATTTGTTTTGAAATCATCCAGAGTTGGAATGACTGACAACTCTTCTATGAAGTCTTTCAAGTCTTTGGCAGTCCTGCAATTAAGTGTATATATATATATATATATATATATTGCATCTAAAAATTACCTTTCTTAAATGCCAAATGGATGGCACTTCTTATCTTTAAGTCCTTTGTTGCTCTTATTTTTCTTCAATAAAATCCAAACTTCTTAACATGCTTTTACAAGGCTCTTAAAGAAATAGCACATGACTACTCCTTCAACTGTTACACTTCTTACTGTGTAACAGAGATGACAAAAAGATTACTCAAAGCAACATGAATGCAATGAGAAGCCCAAAGGGACTGCATCTCAGCAACTCCACTGTCAGAAGGAGAAACTGGGTACAGTACTGATTCAAAGTTACCTTCTGTTTTTATTGTAAAGACAAGGAAATTTCAAAAGAAAAATCAATTGATTCAATCATTTCAAAAGGACACAAAGACATGGGCAACATGACAAAAGTTATCTATGGCTAAGTATAGCTTAAACAATGGAAACTAGTAACATCATTTAAATTAACAACATGATTGTGAAAAGCTAAGTTGATCCAACTGTGATCATTATCTAATCTAAAATATAACCTCTCCTTAAATGATTCAAGTAAGAGTTACATTCTTATGATTAAATCTAAGCATAATTGTCTCTAAAGTTTCCACCAATAAACTGCTTTCCCTTAGCAAACATTTTTTCGCATTTTTCCCTACAGCAATTTTTTCAACATCTTTTAACAACCATCAGTATGTTAAATAATCAAAGTACATAATCTCGTTCCTAAACAGTGATTAGAATTGATTAGATAGGCCATTGCCCACTAGCTGTAGACCACTGTCTCTTAACCAGGGACTTTTGCATTACCTAAAAACCCATACTAAAAATCAAATGAGAATCAAGATTTCTAACCCTCTACATTCAACCTCCCCTTTTACCACTTTCTATGTTCCAGACCTACCATTGCTTGTCATTTTCTGAAAGCATCATACTCTTTTTGGCCACCTTACCATCACACATGCTGCTCCAGCCACCTTCTTCTCATGATTTGCTCCTACTCATTCATGACTCAGCCCAGGCATTATTTCTGGTATGGAGAATTTCTTGGTGCTCTCCAGCTATTCCCTATACCCTTTGATCCTTTGTACTCCCATACAACACTCACTTTAACCTCCATGTTAGCATTTATAATACTGTACTATGAAGCATTAAATATATACATACATACATATACACATGTATGTGTGTGTGTGTGTGTGTGTATTTTGTGGCTGGCTGTTTTGGGGATCTGAACCCAACTTGTCTGCATTTTATGAGCTCTTTGTAGACCAACAGAACACTTTTTGTCTCTAACTTTATGACTACTACTACATCTGGCACTTGGGTGGTGCTCACTGAGTACTTGATGAATGAAAGGCTGCATTATATACTCATTGTATTTGGAAACTCTGTAGCCTCACGTAGGAATCCAGAGTCCAAGAGTTTGGCTCAGGTATTTAAAAGGTACAGTGCTTTCCTTTAACGCTTTAAAGGCGGCCCAGAAATTCCTCATTTTTCTTCTTTCTTTTTCTTTTTTTCAAGTATAAATTTATAACCCAGAGCCCAATATCCTCTGGGAATTCCATGAATGGATTTCATGGTGCTCTGTGGTCACCTGAAATATATATAGTACATATCCATATGTATGTTTCTGGTAGACAGTCAGAAGCTTTTATTATTTTCTCAATCCAACGTGGGTCAGGAATTCTATTCTAAAAAAGGATGGTGTAGCTGAGGAGAAATACACTTAGATAAGCCTTCTCTTGATATTAAGTAGCTCCAGTTCAATTTCAAGCTTCTCTCTCTTGTGAGTTCCTGTCACCACACTTGCATCCAAAGGAAGAAATTATTTCTGTTCTTGCTTAACAGGGAATTTGAAGAGATAGCCTCCCTGGGATGATGGTCCATGCTGATATGTCTTTCCTATTAGCAGTAGAGGTGTTATTCTTACACACTTCTGATAAACAAGTGGGATATCAGTGTCAGGGTGGCCTAAATGCAATCGTTTACATGGGATTTTAGATTTTCTTGGAACGGACAGGGGACATTGAAGTGTCACTTTGCTTCATCGTCTGCTTTGAAGAAAAATTTCAGAAACATTACATGAATTGTTTACATCCCATTTGTAAGTATACTTTCCACATCCCTGAGAAGGTGGTTGCCTAATCCTAACCAGGGCATTCCATACTTACAGGACCACTTGGGAAAAATAAATAAAAATTAGTAAATAAATAAATAAACAAACAGAGGTCAGTTTCTTGGAAAATGTTCTGTTCTCTCCCTTTTTCATTAAGTGTAATGAAGTGAAGAGACAAAAATGTGACCTTGGATTTAAATCCTTTGGTTAAACTGTGTGCGGTCTTCCAAAGCTGGGCACATGGTGTGTTCTCTAAACAGGCAGTATGCCTCACAGAAGCTCTTCTGCAAATAAACCACAAAGTCACAAACTTGGGCACAGAATTTAAACGAGAGCAAGTACAGAAAAAAAGATCCTTTCCTCAAGGTCAACATCTTTGTCTCTGTAAACTTTTTGTCTTTTGGGGGACCTGAATAGACTTTCTTGATAATTGGAGAATTTTTCTGTGAAGAGGGACAATTTCTGACTGCTGCATCCAAAGCTCATCCTACCACTGTCAAACTGAGGCCAGGGGAGGGAGAAACTGGCCACTCTACCTCAGTGAATATATATCTGCATTGAATACTGCATTAGTGTTTTGGGGCTGCATAAGAATCAGGCTGAAAGAACCAATTTGGAAATTTGAATCCATTGCATTTATTTATTCATTCAAATGTCAGTTATTTAGAGCATCTACTGTGAAGCAAGCATTGGGCTATGTACTGAGACTCTTCTAGATAGAGTGGCTACAAGGGGCACAGTTATTTTAGTAGAGCAAGCCAAAGGCTGCCTCTTGGATTTGTTTATTCTGCTGAATATTAATTAATTTACCTAGATTTATTAGACTCATTAATCCTACTTTTACCACGTGCAGAGCAAGATGTTGTCAGAGATAGATAGATGGAAATGACAGAGCATCCGTCCTTAAGGAGTTTACTACCTATTGTTTAGTTTCCTCTAAGCCCCTAAACAGGCGAATTATGCACTATACATGCAAAAGTGTTTTCATCTCCCTGCTCCCCCATTCCTTCTGGAGGAAGAGCTCTGGTACAAGAGTTCTGTTTTTAGTCTGCATAAGTGGGAAGGCAAACTCAGTTTGGCTATAAGGGGTTGGTGCTTTCTTGCACCAACTAGGGCTGGCTTTGCTCAAGCTCATGTTCACCAAAAGTCTTCAGTCTTTATAAAATCATGGAATTATGCAATGAAAAAATAATCTCAGGAAGTTATTTGCCCTTTCCTTTTCTGCATAGTAGGATATCTCAACTAGTCTATGAAAGAGAATTCAATTTGTTTCACTATTTTTGCGTTACATTGCACTCATTCTGAGTTACCTATCTATTTCTGAAGCCCGTCTTCCTCTAGCATCCTTCATGCCTTGGTTTATGGGCTTACACTGACTGTCTTGTATTTTCTTGGATCTAGGATTTTTCCCTTCATTCGAATTATGTTAAAGCCTACCTAATCTTGGTGTTTCTTCCCATTGAAAATCCTAGACAATTTGTTTGTTTCCCTGCCATTGACTAACATTGGCTCTAACTTGGAGTCTACTTAACTTTAACTTGACGAATGACAGCCCTTTTGTTCATTACTGTTTTTAACATGACATATACATGATTAACTACACATGTACAGTAATCTCCTTTCAAGTTCTTCTCCTTTCCTTATTTTGCATTATCTCTGTCCTTATGTATACTCCCTTGAGGCTAAAAACAAATAACATCAATTTTCAGTGAATATTTATCTGGCTTCAGAAGATCTCTGGACCTAAGATCACCATTTAATTGGGCATTTTCTATTTAACTAGAGAATAAAGAATTTTAAGAGGATATAAATAGCACTTCTTGATGTTGAGTTTGAGGAAGTTTTCCTAGCCAAAAAGTCTTATTTAAAATTCCTTGTAAATTATAACTTTATTATCAAGTTATAAATAATAGATCCAGAGTATAAAGGAAAATGTATATAGACTTTTTGGTGGTTTCTGTGCTATTTTTTGTGCTTATGTTATATGTATTTAAAAGAAATCATACACTGATTTAAGTGTTTATGTCTGTGTATAATAAAGAGAAAAGATTAGTTAGAGAAGATAAAGGCTAATAAATCCCTACTGATACTTTTCAGTGGCAGAAGTTTGACACTTATAACTCTAGATAAGGAATATCTTTTCTGTACCAGGATAGTGTCTAGTACTTCCACTTAGTATAACATTTATCACACTGCATTATAATTATTACTATTCTTTTTTGGCTGTCTACAAGCTTCTTGATGACAGTGAGTATTTTTCACTCTGTATTATTGCTTTACTGGTTAGAATATTTTTTGGCTGAAAAAAAAAAGAAAAAGTAATCCAGCTTAGACATGCTTAATCATAAAGGAAAATTTATTTTCTCAAATATTGAAACAGTCCAGGCTCCAGGCAGGCCTGGGTCCAGGGAGTCAAATGATTGCTATCCATACTTCCTCTTGCTCGCTGACTCTCACGCAGATTGCACATTAACTGTATTTTCCCTCACAGAAGTTTCCCTCCATGTAGCCAGAGAAAAGCTCTGCATGTAGCTGCAGCATACTTGTGGTGGGAAAGCTAGTGTTTTCTAAATTCTTCCTATAGAATATTCCAGAGATAAATCATCCTGAGTCCCATGCTTTTTTGCATTCGATTTGTATGATTCAATCTCTTCTTCCTCCAAAAATCCAGCTTAGATTCCTTTTCCTGGATACCCACAAGATTTGTAGCTGATTGGGTTTTTTTTTTTTTTTTTTTTGGTTTTTTGTTTGTTTTTTTTGGCCATTTGTTTGAGAATGGAGCATTGCCTTGAAGCTTTTCTGTATTGTTGTTTTGCTTTGATATCTGACTCCAGTATTACTATTTAGCTTTGAATATGCCTAAGAGATCATCACTAAATATGCATTGATTTGATTTGCTAGAAAGAACTGCATGGCATGGCAGCTTTGCATAGTATATTCCTTTAATCTCAACATTTAAGATTTGGAGATGCGTGTATTTTATACATGTTGGCTCTCCTTTTCATAATGGTAGAAACATTGTGAATTGATATAAATTAAGCTAATAGATCTCCTTCTTACTGGGCAGTGAGGAAAATGACTCACCTTACTGAGTAATGAGGGAAATGACTCATCTATTTTGCCTTCTATGAGGGTACTTCAAAAAATTCATAAAAAGGGGCCGGTCCGGTGGTCAAATTAAACTCTAGTCATAAACAAAATCTGATTTGTCACCTTTCTAGGCACTAAAAATATAATTTTCATGTAATCCTAGGCTCCAATGTTATAATAGTCACCAATTAAACCAACATTTTCATTGGGACATTGCCAACACAGATATCATTTAATAACTTATATATAGCTGAGGACAACTGGGTGACAGGCACTGTTTTTAAAGAAAAAAAATTGTAAATGCTTTATTTTAAAGTTCAGCATTATATACAGTGTAATCATTTTTTGTGTCCCTTTACCGCTTGGGAGCACGGCGGCGCTCCCGCCGAGGGTTCGGATCCCACATACAGACCGGCTGCTCACTGGCTGAGCAAGGTGCGGGTGCAACCCCAAGGGTTGCGATCCCGTTGCCAGTCCCAGTCTGGTACGGGCGCGACACTGAGGGTTGCGATCCATTGCCGGTCACAAAAAAAAGACAAAAAAAACAAGGAAAAAAAAATTCATAAAAAATGGAATTAAAAAATAATGTCAAACCTTCATGAACTTTTTGAAAGCCCCTCATATTTCTTCACATATAAAATATGAGTAACAGCACCTTGTACTTCAGGCTTTTTTGATAATAAATTAAATCACATTTTATTTAATTGCCATCATTATTTTGACTGCTGTGTTTTGCCAGTAGTGAAAGGCGGCAGCTGTCCACAGTTCTGAACAAAGCCCATTATTGTAGGAACAAGGAGTGTAGTCTGGAGTGGGCCTAGGGAATCTTAATTTCTAACAGGCATGCCAGGCAGGTCTGATACAAAACTAAACAAATTATAAGAAATAAAATATAAAAATACAAGGTATAAAAGTGATCTCTAATACTTGACTTATATTTTAAATAATTTCTATCATTTAATAATTTACTCATTCATTTAGTTAACAAATATTTATTGCTAAGAAGGAGTGAGACAAGATGCCTGCTTACCTCTCTCCAGAAATGGTTTGAAGATTGAGGCAATGGTTCTGAAATATACATAAGGATAAAATTTACATGGGAAGCTAGTTAAAATACAAACTATATGATCCCATTCTCAGAGAGTCTGACTCAGTAAGTCTGGTGTGAGATCCCCTAAACCTCCATTTGCTCGTATCCTAGGTGATCTTTGGACCACACTTTGAAATCCTAATGTATTTGAAAATTACGTGACATGTAATCATTGTTCTGAGAAAGTAATGGGAGTATTCTGTTTGATTTCACTAAAGGGATAAATTAGTGGGCTCAGGAAAATAAGTTTGACACCCAACAATACCTAAGCCACACCATGATGGGTTAGAAAAATAGGCCACGAAGGAATCTAGTGCTCTTGAATAGAGGTGCATGGACCAAAGTTATGAGATTGTGCTGATACCAGCCTTTTTTATTGCCAAGTAAAAGTGATAGTGAGTAAATCCCTGAATCATTTCTATTGAGTTTCCTAACGTAGAATTTAGCCTTGTGAAACCTGCAGGTGAGTTGAACATTGTAACCCTCCAGTTGATGGGAGATCAAAGGTCTAACAGGAGATTTTGCTGACTCTCAATATTGACTCTGCTAAAGCCCTTAATGTTTATCAGCTTCAGCTTGAGGGGCTTTTAATTAGTGTGTTGCTCTCCAATGTTTCTACAGGTTAGCCCCAAGATGTAGCAGTCTTACAAGCTATATTTTGGAAGGAGTGGCTTATAAACTTATTCTACATTTTTAATAGTTATTTCAGATACACATGGCATTACCCAAATATACATTATTTTGGCTCAATAGGCTGCCTGTGCAGCCTCTTTGTTGGGAGGGTCACTGTTGATGGCTGATTGACTTCCAAGCCCTACATGACTGCAGAATATTCTTCTCTCCGTTATTCAAGAGACAGAACAAATCATCGAAATTGTTCTAGGGTTTCTTCCAGTCTAGATACACTTGCCTAAAACAGAAAAATTAAAACTAGGACTACGTTTTCTTTTCGTCTGACAGATAGCATCAAATTGCTCTTCAGTTGTAGAAATAATTGAATGATGAACTTTTTGAAAAGAGCACAAAACTCTATAGAAACACATCTCCCAAGAACAGCACTTTCTCTGAAAGAATCTGCATATCTGCTTGCTGAGATCCACCAAGCTCAGCAGTTTAGTAAATTCTGTTATATAAATATTTAAATTTTTAACAACTTGTATGGTTTACTTTGCCTTCTACATGTCCTCTCTTAGTATGCCAAGAGATAATACAAAAACACATAAGCTGCAAATTAAACTCTAGTCATAAACAAAATCTGATTTGTCACCTTTCTAGGCACTAAAAATATAATTTTCATGTAATCCTAGGCTCCAATGTTATAATAGTCACCAATTAAACCAACATTTTCATTGGGACATTGCCAACACAGATATCATTTAATAACTTATATATAGCTGAGGACAACTGGGTGACAGGCACTGTTTTTAAAGAAAAAAAATTGTAAATGCTTTATTTTAAAGTTCAGCATTATATACAGTGTAATCATTTTTTGTGTCCCTTTACCAATTCCTCCCTACCTCCCCTCCCCCTCCCCTTTTCCCACCTCTGGTAACCTCAGTTCTGTTCTCTCCCTTTTTTTTTTTTTTTTTGTCTTTTTTGTGACCGGCCGCACCACGCTCAGCCAGTGAGCGCACCGGCCCTCCCTATATAGGATCCGAACCTGCGGCGGGAGCACTGCTGCGCTCCCAGCACCGCACTCTCCCTAGTGCGCCACAGGGTCGGCCCTCTCCCTTTTTGAAATAATCAAAAGGTACATTATTATGGACTAATACTTCTTTTTTAAATTTAATTTTATTTTATCAATATACAATGCGGTTGATTATTGTGGCCCATTACGGAAACCTCATTCCCTCCTCCCTCTGCCCCCTCCCTCCCAACAATCTCACATCTGTTCGCTTGTCATAACAACTTCAAGGAATTGTGACTGTTGTCTTCTCCCCCCCACAGTTTATTTGTGTATTTATTTATTTATTTTTAGCTCCCACAAATAAGTGAGAACGTGTGATATTTCTCTTTCTGTGCCTGACTCATTTCTCTTAATATAATTCTCTCTAGGTCCATCCATGTCGTTGCAAATGGCAGGATTTCATTCTTTCTTATAGCTGAGTAGTATTCCATTGTGTAGATATACCACATTTTCCATATCTACTCATCTGATGATGGACATTTGGGCTGGTTCCAACTCTTAGCTATTGTAAAGAATAATGCAATGAACATTCGGCAACAGATATACCTTCGACTTGATGATTTCCATTCCTCTGGGTATATTCCCAGCAATGGGATAGCTGGGTCATATGGTAGATCTATCTGCAATTGTTTTAGGAAACTCCATACCATTTTCCATAGAGGCTGAGCCATTTTGCAGTCCCACCAACAGTGTATGAGAGTTCCTTTTTCTCTGCAACCTCGCCAGCATTTATCATTCCAAGGGTATTGGCCTTGTAGTTTTCTTTTTTTTGTTGTATCTTTATCTGGTTTTGGTATCAAGGTGATGTTTGCTTCCTAGAATGAGTTTGGGGGAATTGCCTCTGTTTTTATCTTTTGGAATAGTTTGTAAGGAATTAGTGTCAATTCCTCTTTGAAGGTTTGGTAGAATTCTGCTGTGAACCGATCTGGTCCTGGGCTTTTCTTTATTGGGAGCCTTCTGAGAACAGCTTCAATCTCTTTTATTGTTATTAGTCTGTTCAGATTTTCTATATCATCTTGGCTCAGTTTTGGTAGTTTGTGTGTGTCCAGAAATTTATCCATTTCCTCTAGATTTTCAAATTTGTTGGCATATAGTTGTTTATAGTAGTCACTATGATTTCTTGTATTTCGGAGGTATCAGTTCTAATATCACCTTTTTCATTTCTAATTTTTATTTGGGTCTTCTCTATTTTTTTTTAGTTAGCTGTGCTAATGGTTTGTCAATTTTATTTATCTTTTCAAACAACCAACTTTTTGATTCATTGATGTTTTGTATTGTTTTTTGGGTTTCAATTTCATTAAATTCTGCTCTGATCTTAATGATTTCTTTCCATCTGCTAACTTTGGGTTTGGATTGTTCTTGTTTTTCTAGTTCTTTAAGGTGAAGTATTAGGTTGTTTACTTGCCATCTTCCCATTCTTCTGAAATAATCATTTAATGTGATAAATTTCCCCCTTAGTACTGCTTTTGCAGTATCCCACAGTTTTTGGTATGATGTATCATTGTTTTCATTAGTTTCAATCAATTTTTTGATTTCCTGTTTAATTTCTTCTTGGACCCATATGTCATTAAGTAGAATGCTGTTTAATTTCTATGTGTTTGTATAGTTTCCAGAATTTCCTTTGTTATTGATTTCTAATTTTAATCCATTGTGGTCTGAAAAAATACATGGAATAATTCCAATTTTTTTGAATTTGTTGAGACTTGACTTGTGACCTATCATGTGATCTATCCTGGAGAATGATCCATGTGCTGATGAGAAGAATGAATATTCTGAGGTTGTTGGATAGAATGTTCTGTAGATATTTGCCAAGTCCAATTGGTCTAGAGTGTTGTTTAGATCTTGTGTTTCTCTACTGATTCTTTGCCTAGATGATCTGTCTAATATTGAGAGTGGGGTGTTCAGGTCCCCTGCTATTATGGTATTAGTGTCTATCTCCTTCTTTAGGTCTAATAGAGTTTGCTTTATAAATCTGGTTGCTCTGACATTGGATGTGTATATACTTATGATTGTTATGTCTTCTTGATGGATGAATCCTTTTATCATTATGTAGTGGCCCTCTTTACCTCTTTTTATGGTGTTTAGTTTAAAGTCTATTTTATCAGATATAAGAATAGCTACTCCAGCTCCTTTTTCATTTCTATTTGCAAGTATATCTTTTTTCATCCTTTCACTCTTAGTCCATGTGTGTCTTTATGGGTGAGGTGAGTCTCTTGAAGGCAGCATATTGTTGGTCCACCTTTTGAATCCAGTCAGTCAGTCTGTGTCTTTTGAGTGGGGAATTTAATCCTTTTATGTTAAGAGTTGTTATTGAAAAGTGTTGATTTACACCTAGCATTTTATTGTTTGGATATCTTAAGTGTTTTTTGTTCCTTTCTTTCTGATTTACTGTTTGTCTTCTGTATGTGTTGGTTTCTTGGGCTGTCGATAAACTTTTTTTTCTTCAGTGTTAGCATTTTTATTTTACTAGTGGGTTTTGATTTTTCTTGAGTTTTTATGGCAGTGGTAGTTATTTTTCAGGTACCAAACCCAGTACTCCCTGGAGAATTTCTTGTAAGGGTGGTCGTGTGGTCATGAACTCCCATAGTTTTTGATTGTCTGAGAAGTATACTATTTGGCTTTCATTTCAGAAGGATATCCTTGCAGGGTAAATTATTCTTGGCTGGCAATCTCTGTCTTTCAGTATTTTGAATATAGCATCCCATTCCTTTCTGGCTTTTAGGGTTTGTGATGAAAAGTCTGATGTTAGTCCGATTGGGGCTCTATTATAGGTGACTTGACACTTCTCTCTTGCAGCTTTTAAGATTCTCTCTTTGTCTTTGAGTTTTGCCAATTTGACTATAGCATGTCTTGGAGAAGACTGTTTTGGGTTGAATATGTTTGGGGATCTTTGAGCTTCCTGAATCTGAAGATCTGTGTCTTTTCCTGTACCTAGGAAGTTTTCTGCCACTATATTGTTGAATATGTTTTCAATTCAATCTCCTTTTTCCTCCCCTTCTGGTATACCTATGATTTGGATATTTGAGTGCTTAAGGTTGTCTGATATCTCTCTTAGGATTTCTTTAATGTTTTTGATTATTTTTTCTTTTTTTTTTTTGCCTGCCTGTGTTATTTCAAACAGCCCATCTTCAAGGTCAGAAGTTCTCTCTTCTGCTTCTGCAAGCCTGCTGGTTAAACTCTCTGCTGTGTTTTTTATTTCATTGAATGAGTTCTTCAGCTCAGCAAGCTCTGCTTCATTCTTTTTCAGGGCATTGATATCCTTGTACATTTCTTCTTTCAGGTCCTGTATACTTATCCTTATTTCATCATGTCGTGTAGCTGAGTTTTCTTGTATCTCATTTAGTTTCCTTAGAATTATCTCTTGAAATTCCTGGTCAGATATTTCAAGGGCTTCTTGTTCTATAGGATCTAGAGCTTGAGAGTTATTACCCTTCGGTGGTATATTTTCTTGATTTTTCATATTTCCGGTATCTTTCCTTTAGTATTTAGTCATTGTGGCAAGGGATTTCATGGCCCACTGGTTTGATACTATTGTCTGGCTAGGATCCTGCCAAGACTGGCAATTTGGCATGGCTGCCTCAGTGCCTGCTGGCGGAAGGTTTAGGCCTCTCTGGTTGGTGCCCACTCACCTGGGCTGGGTGTGGGGTCCAGTGGTGGCTACACCTACCTGCTCATTGACGCTGGAACTTCGAAGCACGTGGTCGCCATGGGTCTCAGGCCTCTCTGGGGGCACCTCTCTGGGTGCACTCGCCTGAGCTGGGGGTGGTGTCTGGCCTAATACTTCTTTTAAAGAATCTGAACACAGTCACTTTTTAAAAAGATCTACCTTGCTGAAATCTTGCTTTTCTTTTTTATTGAAATGTAGTTGATTATTCGTGGGGTGCAGAGTTGAATGTCAATACTTGTGCGCAATGTATGATGATTAAATTAGAATAATTAGCATGTCCATCATTACAAAACATAATCATACCTTGTGTCCATTAACCAATTTCTCACTAACCCCCATCTATCTCCCCTTTTCCCAAGTCTAGTAACCACATTTCTGTTCTCTGCTCCTGAAAGCTCAATGTATTATTATGTTCTCTCTCTCTCTCTCTTTCTTTTTTAGCTCCCACTTATGAGTGAGTAGCATAAACTTGTTTTGAGGGAGCTGAATTCAGAAACCAATCTCATAAAACCCTTGATTTTGAATAAATAACCTTCTAAATCAAATCATGGCTCCTTTTCTCAAGGTTCAGTCAGGTTCTTCCCTCTCTTCGCTTGCTTGAGTGTAAATAAACAAATATTTGTCCAAATAAGGACAAACAGAGGCTATTTATTCAGAGCTTGTTGTAGCAAGGGAGTCAGCCACCATCACTTGTGTTTGGCAGAGACTTGAAGGCAGGAGGAAAGGTAGAAAAGCTTTATGATGGAAAAACAGATGGCCCCAGCTATGTTCTGATTATAAGTTGTTGGCATGGAGAGGCTAGAGGTGAGCTAAATAGAAGTGGGACATCTTATGTGATTGGTTTGGGGAGCACATTTGGCTACATCTGGTTGGGTCTGTGTTGGAAGAATAAACAAAAAATAGGAAAGCCAGCAGTCATTGACTAAGTCCTGACCAGTCTGGGCTGATTGTCACCAAGGTTGTGATTTGGCTTCCTGGACTTGTTGCTGTAGAGGCTGTGGTTTGTATTCCTGGGCTGGTTGCTACAAAATTTGTTGGTCCCAGTTCTGTTGTTGCATATGGTCTGGCCATTAACTGTTTGTATATTCAGTCTCTTAATCCCCCATTTTGTTCATTATCTCTCTTGAGAGGTTGAATATTCACAGAAAGCTAGAGATTCAGATTTTTACTTGGGGATTATCTAGTTGTCATAGTCAGTAGTTTTATGAGATGTTCTTCACTTTTTTGTTGTTACATCATCAAGGAGATCATCTGATGAAAGGGCAGTGGTGCAGAAGAATTTAAGACTCTGGATAGAATGGAGTGGTGCAGCATTGACCATCATGACAAAAACAAGAACAATTAATAATTTCTGTAAGATGCTTTGGAACCGGGGACCCCGACTGCTCAATCAAGGGCAAGAGAACAACTCTGATATTCCATACTGTATAGCTTGTTCTGTTTTGTCTGTTTCATTGATCCAAATACAGCAAGAAGTGTTAGCAATGGAACAGAAACAACCATGATTAGCCAATAAGAAATCTAGGGCAATGCCATTGCTCATTATTAGTTTGCTGAGTTTAGACTAATTTCTATTTTATTTAGGGTCTGTGGTGTTATTATTAATGACTTCTGCCAGAGTTAGTAATAAGTTTATTACAATCCTTTCTGTTTGCATGTTTCCCTCCAAAAGAAACACTGCTCTGACTGTTTGCATAAAGAAAGAGATAGTAATTCCCCCAGCTGGAGTGCCTGTATAATCCAGGGTGGGCCTCACTTTGAAGCTATATATACTTCTAGTTGTCATCCACCTATATTGGCTCTTTTTCTTTTTTCCCTCCTCCTTATTACAATTGCTAGGTTAGAATATACTCATTCTAAAGCCATTAGATATGTCATCTGATATGCCATATAACATATGTCAGATTATGTCAGATGTTATCTGAGGTGGAATTTTTGGTGATTCAGAGAATTAAGATCTCTATGTACAGACAAGTGTCAAAATGCTATTCCTAAAGTATATGAGGTGTTAGTCTGAAGCAAATAAGTCCAAGCATCCTGGCTACAAAGAAAGTAGTATCCTATAGGGGTACCAGGAATAAAAGAGACAAGGCCAGAACAAAGACCTTACATTAGCTGGGTTACACATTTGACTCTCTTTCAGGTGGCAATTATGTGCTCTATCACCCTATAAAGGTTGTTAAATTCAAATTTAGAATTACCTAGAGTCTGATCAATAGATTGTAATAATTGGTTATTTTTTTCTGGTAGAGAGGGACTGTGGCAAACTCACAGATTGATTTGTTTAAGGTCATCTGTCCTTGTAGGTGTAAGTGGAAATGTCATCAGTTGTAATTCCCTGTGGTCTCATTTGGTGAGACTAAAATTTCCCAGAGGTTTTTATCAAGGGGACCTGGTGATTGATGACATATCCAGCAGTCAGTAAGATGGAAGGCAGAGGCTACTGTTTTGGGATAAGCAAAGAATGACTTTAGAATGAGTATGCTCTGACCTAACAATTATAAGGAAGGAAGGAAAGAGAAAAAGGGCAGTTACAGGTGGATGACAACTAGAGGTTTATAGAAAATGAGAAAAAATTTATTACAAGTAAGCAGATAAAAGAACCAAAATGGGAATTAGACGAGGGTCTCAGTCTGATATCTTGGGTGTAAGCTGTCCACTGTCTGAAGTTATTAGCTTGTTCTAAATGTTTTGTGTCAGTTGTGTACTTCCAAAGATTGGCTCTTCTAGAGGATGTGTGAGAATTCTGTTTGAAAGTCTCTACTGAAGTAGCTTTCCAATTGTGTCAAATTCAGAATTGCTTCTTCAGTTGTGAAATATGAACCCAAAGAATGAAGTCCCTGGAGTTTCACTACTGTACTTGTTATTTAAAATACTTGTTAAGGCATTTTTGAATAAGATTCAAGAATAGTTTTTCTCTGATGTCTCTTCCAACAGACAAAATCTTCTTGTTCATGATCATGAAGTAACTGTTTAAAGAGATGGTAAGGGAAGGCAGTCTTAAACACTAGTCTCTTGCAGTATTTTGACATGTCTGTATGCAGCAGGTCAGGGTGAAATTCCAAAATTCATGGACCTTCAAGTTACTAAATCATAGGATGATAACTGGTGTGTCCTCAAGGGAGTGAACCATATGGCCATAAGGGCTGGTGGTAGTACCTTTGGCCAAAAGAGCTCAAAGATTTCTGAAACTTTTGCTAGTTTTAATTTAAAGATGTTATTGTTTCTGTCAAACTTTCCATAAGATTGTGGGTGGTAAGGACAATGTAATTTTTTAGTAAGAAGCAACTTGTTATGGTTTTTTATAATTTCCATTAAGTGTATTCCTCAAACACTTGATAGAAAAGTTGGTTCACTACAGGTTGGACACACAAAGCAGCTTTTTAGCAACTGTAAGCTGTAGCATTTTTGCAAGGAAATACT
>NW_007728281.1:289041-290291 GCF_000696425.1 Galeopterus variegatus | reverse complement strand
GGTAAGGACAATGTAATTTTTTAGTAAGAAGCAACTTGTTATGGTTTTTTATAATTTCCATAAAGTGTATTCCTCAAACACTTGATAGAAAAGTTAGTTCACTACAGATTGGACACACAAAGCAGCTTTTTAGCAACTGTAAGCTGTAGCATTTTTGCAAGGAAATACTTCGACCCATCCTGAAAGTAAACATTCAATAACTAAAACATACTCAAATCTCAGGGAGAATAATCTATCTGAAGGTATTCAAAAGGCCTTTGAGGCTTTAGTTTCTGGCCATGCCCCACTTTTGTAGCTTTTCCAGGGTTCTGTAGTTAACAGGTAACACATGATTTGAAAATAATCTCAACTGTCTTTTTAAAGTTTCCTCACCAATATTTATTTAAGACACTAAGCAACTGGTCTATATTATGGAGTGGTTTCATGGAGAAATTTAGCTAATAGCTATTTGAAATCATCTGCTGTCACCAAGCAGTTGTCTTGGGAGAGCCAGATCTTATCTGAGTGAAGGGTACAATCAGATTTTTCCTATTTTTTTAAACCAGGGCTAAACATTAGTATTTTAGATGGGCTTCTTTGAATCGTTTCAGAGATTTACCCTTTGAGGGTTTGCATAGGATCATAACCTGCTTGTTTGACATAATAACCTGCTAGAGCATTTACTTTAGCTTCCATGTGATCTCTTTTTGCATAAGCCACAACCATTAAGACAGGCACCTCTGTAGAAAGTGGGGTGCATCTAAAAGTGTTTAATTTGTCCATTTTTGATGGAGGTTCTAGCAGAGGTGAACAACACCATTTACTTCCAAAGCATTCCAAAGTTATGTACTACTCCAGAAGCATACCTGCTGTCTATATACATGAGGGATCTTCAAAAAGTTCATGGAAATATTTGTACCATCTTTTACCTTCATTTTTCCATAAACTTTTTGAAGTACCCTTGTATTTTTACACTCTGTTTTTTGGCTAGTTGGTAAGATCTTAGTAAGTTCAATAACTTCTGCTATCTGAGCTGATTTTATCTCAGGTAGAGGGCCATATTCTAAAGAATAACTTAAATTAATGGTATCATATCCTGCTCGATCACCTCCAGTTTCAGCTTTCCATCAACAAATAATATCAGGTCAAGATTCTCAATGGGATTCTGCAATAAATATGAGTAAGGCACAGAAAAGTTCTCTAGCTGATGTAGGATAATCATGAGATTCCCCTTCTGGTAGGAGCAAGAGAGTGGCAGAACTCAGGGTGCT
>NW_007728281.1:286978-287852 GCF_000696425.1 Galeopterus variegatus | reverse complement strand
TAGGATAATCATGAGATTCCCCTTCTGGTAGGAGCAAGAGAGTGGCAGAACTCAGGGTGCTGCTGCAGTGAACAGGAATGCGAGAGAGAGAATACGGAATCTCAGAGGAGGTTAATTGGCTGGCTGAAAAGTGTTGTGTGTTCTCTCAGTAGTAATGTCTGCACTACATGAGGAACCACACACGGTTCCATTGCCCTGAGCCAAGGGTGATAAGCCTCTGCAACAGGGTCAAGCGTGAGGTTATAGTAAGTGAAGAGTTTTTGATGGTTCCCATAAAGTTGAGTTAAAACCCA
This sequence comes from Galeopterus variegatus, assembly GCF_000696425.1. Classification (NCBI taxonomy): domain Eukaryota; kingdom Metazoa; phylum Chordata; class Mammalia; order Dermoptera; family Cynocephalidae; genus Galeopterus; species Galeopterus variegatus. The sequence continues at coordinate 287,559 of NW_007728281.1, read as the reverse complement.
AGGGGCTTGTCCAGATCACTTCAGTTCAAATAGACAAAAGAGCTTCTTGCATTTAGGGATGCCTGTGGAAGGAGGCTGTTGAAGAGTCCTTTCCAGGTTCCAGAAGTCATGTCTATGCTTGGGCTTTCAAAGGAGAGGGTTTCTTACTGCAGACTTAGTCAATTAATACAGAGATGTCCCAGTCTCAGAAAAATTTGGCACTCATTATAAGCAGTATCCAGTTAAACCTAGAAATCCTCTCAACTGTTGTCTTGTAAGGGGTCTACCAGAGAGAATGTTCTTCTGTCCTTAGATATGTCATGCCCTAAATAATGGACCGTGTTTTGGCAACAACTTTGTGTCCCTTTTTTTCTAAGTCTGTGAGCAAGAAAACGGAATCCTCCCTACAGCTTTCCTTGTTTACTCTAAAGACAAAGATCATCCACATATTGTAGTGGAACTGAATCACCAGGGAAATTTATATCTTTTAAGTCCTAAAGGAGGAAACTGGAAGAATAAGAGGAGGCTTCCATGCACATCTGAGCATCCCTGTCCAGGTATATTCTTGTCTTTTCCAGGTGAAGGCAAAAAGACATTAACAT
>NW_007728281.1:284216-285569 GCF_000696425.1 Galeopterus variegatus | reverse complement strand
TAGGACACGTTGATCTACTTTTTTCAGCCTTTTTCTTTTTTAATATTTGACCCTTAGGTTTATTCTGGAAAGAGGGATCCCATATGACCCTTTCTAGTTCAGTCCAATCAGCTTTTGCTATTCAAGATTTAGCCTTTGAAGTTCCAAACAACATGTGTATGATTTGCTATAGATCAGATAACCCTGGGTCATAGCCAACCAAAATATTCTAAATTCTTCTATGAATAGTTACTGGTCTTATCTGGGTTTAGGGACATTGTTAATTATAGCTACCTTTTTTTCAGTTTATTTTTAATTGTAAATATTTGTGAGATACAGTATGTTGTTTCAATACATGCATATATTGTACAATGATTCACTTAGGGTAGATACCATATTCCTCACATACCCACTTAATTTTTCTTTGTGGTGATTGCATTTATGATTCTCTTTTCTAGCTATTTAGAAATATACACTGTAATACCATTACCTATAGTCAGCCTAGAGCACCAGAACTTATTCTTCTTATCTACCTATAGCTTTGTACCTGTTAATTCACCCCTTTTCATCCTCCCATCCCTTTTCCTTCTCAGCCTCTGTTAACCATTATTCTACTCTCTATCTCTATGAGACCTGCATATGTTCCACATATGACTGAGATCACTTAACATTATGTACTCGAGTTCCATCCATGTTGCTGCAAATGACAGGATTTTATTTTATTTTATTTTTTATAGTTGAATAGTATTACATTCTGTATATTTACCAAATTTTTAAAAATCTGTTCATGCCTTGATGAATATTTAGGTTGATTCCATCTCTTGGCTATTGTGAATAGTGCTGCAATGAACATGAGATGCAGGTGTCTCTTCCATATATTGATTTCATTTCTTTTGGATATATACACAGTAGTGGAAATGCTGGGTCATAAGGTAGTTCTATTCCTATTTGGGGTGTAACTTCCATACTGTTTTCCATACTAGCTGTATTAATTTACATTCCCACCAACAATGTAGGAGAGTTTCCTTTTCTCTAAAACCTCGATAGCATTTGTTACTTTCTGTCTTTTTGATAATAGCCATTCTAACTGGTGTGAGATGGTATCTCATTGAACTTTTAATTTGCATTTCCCTGATGATTAGTGATGTGGAACATTTTTTTATGTGCCTCTGGGCCATGTCTTCTTTTGAAAAATATCTGTTCAAGTCCTTTGCCAATTTTTAAATAGGGTTATTTATTTTTTTGCTGTTAAGTTGTTTGATTCTTTATCTATTCTGGATATTAACCCCTTTATGGTTGCATAGTTTTCAGATACTTTTTCCCATTCTGTGGGTTGCCTCTTCACTTTATTGATTGTTTTCCTTGCTATGCAAA
>NW_007728281.1:282018-283958 GCF_000696425.1 Galeopterus variegatus | reverse complement strand
CATTCTGTGGGTTGCCTCTTCACTTTATTGATTGTTTTCCTTGCTATGCAAAAGCTTCTTAGTTTTGATGAAGTCCTACTTGTCTATTTTTGCTTTTGTTGCCTATGCCTTTGAAGTCTTGTTCGAAAAATTGTAGCTCTTAATTCACCTTGCATCCAAGGTTGAAGTTCATTGCCTGCATAAATTGTTTCAAAGAAAGATGTCTTTAGAGGCAATTGGCATTTTGGGTCTTAGGAAAGTCACTGGGAAAAAAATAGGGTGTCTGGACAGTGAGAAAAAAATAGAGGTACTGATGGAGGTACGGAAGGATGGAGAATGGGAGGACAGGAAGTGGGAGAGCTGGATATAGGGAGGCAACTGGAGAATGAGGGGAGATATTATTAGGGAAATGAGTCTAGTTTGTTCTTGCTTAAGTTTGTCAAGTTGCTCGTTAGCTTTGTCCAAATAATCCTTTAGTGAAGCAATTTTTGATTCAGAATTTCATCTGGCGGTCTCTGCATCCCATAAAAAAAATTTTGCCTGTTGGGACTGAGTGATCTCATCTGACTTCTTTCCTGAGACACCTCTCAAATGAACAATTTCATCCAACTCAAATGTGTGTTTCCCAGAGTGGCCACTGAAGTCCCAGATTATCTTTGGCCAGGTTATGCTGTTTAGAAAGATAGGCTCAAGAATTAGGATTATAATGGGAGTGCATTTAGGAAGCAGGAGTTTATCCTGGAAGAAGAGAAGATTTAGATTTGTGCAACCCTATGAAAGTTGGAAACGACTGGTAGAAAAGTGATGCTTGTGCTCTTCATGTCTTGGGCACTCGATCTAATGGCTGTCTTTCTTCAAATGCAGACCCAACGATCCATGCCCCCAGCAAGCAGAAAACTAGAAAGAACATTCTCTCTGGATAAGCCAGGCTTTCAGGACAGCACAAATCTAAACAAAAGAAGAACTTCATCTGGTTTTATTGGTGACCTGCAGTAAAGTTTGTCCACACTGAAGCTAGTCTGGTGAGAACTGCAAATTCTCCAGTCTGTGAGGCCAGCCTGAACAACAGGCTTAGAGAGCCTATGCCTGCATTTTATACTGTGCTTCTGCTTCCTATGAAAAGCAACACTTTTAGACAATATGACACAAGGAGGCACAAAAGAGAGCAAAAGGGATGAAAAGAGATGTCCTGATTCCATTAAGGACACCAAACAAATGGGAGCCAATAACAAAACCCTGGTACCAAAATGAGAATAAATAGCAGAGGAACACTGTTAAAAGCACAATGCCAGGTCCCCTGTCCTGTTTACATAAAGCACTAAACTCTGCTCATTCTCCAGCCAGTCTATATTTATAAGGTGTACAAACTTTATTCTGATTCATCAATTTTTCTTGTGTTACTGGATCATTCCAATCAGCATGTAATCATGTAGTAATATTTTACATACTTAAAACATCCTTTCTGAGTGCACATTATGCACACACAGAGTGTAATTCCATTTTTCTGTTCTCTGCAGAAAATTCACCTAAGTATGCTCCAACTCCCAACCTCTTCACCTACTCAACTTCAATCCCACTCTTGTTCTCTCCTGAACCCATTCTAACCAGACTTCTTTCTTTACCAGTCCAGCAAATCTACCTTTGTCAAGGTCACCAATGACCTCCACTTTACTAGTTTCAATCTTAAATCCTCATTTTGCTGCATCTATCAGCAGGATTTGACCCAGATGATCACGTCTTCTTTCCCAAGACATGATGTACACAGCATCACTCTTCTAGCAACTGTTGCCAGCTCTCATGGGGTTGTTTAATCTAAAGCCAAATGCTTTCTATAATAAGCTGTCAAAAAACTAGCCTTTATTAGTTCCCCTTCTTCCTACCCTTCTTGTTTTTACTGTTGTTTTTTTTTCTCATCTCCCAGACATCTATATAAACACAGTCCCAGCGCTCGGTCATTTCTC
>NW_007728281.1:256068-281398 GCF_000696425.1 Galeopterus variegatus | reverse complement strand
AACAAAAATTCAGTAGTGGTTATCTCCCTTGAACCTGCTCCTTCTACAGTTTTCCCCAGGTTAACAAAAGGCAATCAGATCCATCTAGTCACTCAAACCAAAATCCCCAGCATCCTCCCTGACTCCTTACTTGCCCCCCCCACTCTACATCTGATTCATGAGCGAGTCCTATTGGTTTTACCTTCCAAATGTATCACCATCTCCACTGTTACCACCTGGACAATGGCAGTAGCCCCCTGACTGGTCTCTCTACTGCCATTCTCGCCTCCCTACCTAATCTTCACCCACAACCAGAATGATTGTGTGAAATCTAAATCAGATTACATTGTTCCCTTTCACAAAACTCATTAAAGGCTCCCTAGTTCACCATAATAAAAGCCAAAGTCCTTACAATGGCCTACAGTTTGGTCCCTATGACATTTTGACCTTATCACCTAGCACTCTACCCTTACTTTCTCCACTCCAGACGCTCTACATGCCTCAATGGTCTTTAATGGTGCTAAGCATGATCTAGACTCAGGGCCTTTGCACTTGCTCTCTCAGCCTATAACACTCTTCCAGGTATCTAGAGGCTTTACATCTCTGCTTCCTTCAGGTCTCTCCATAAATATCACCCTGTCAACAAGGCCTTCTCTGTCTAATCTGCTTAAAATAGTGACTACTCCCAACCTCTCAGCTCTAGATCACTCTTTAATATAATATAAGCACATAGATTTCTTTGCTTAATTCCCCCATAGCACTCCTCACCATTTGTCATACTAGTTATTTGCTGTATTTGTTTATGTCTCTCTCCCGCCACTAGAATATAAGCTCCAGGGAGGCAGTGACTTTGTTTTGTTTCCTGCTGTATCTCAATATTCATGACAGCCCCTGATACAGGGTCGGTGTTCGACACTATTGGTTGAATGAATTAATAAAAGCATCGCCTAAGTAAAAATATTTAATAAGTGCTCATTATGTGACTCTGCTACTATTAAAAATACTCTGGAAGATCCAAAAGAAATAGAAGATAATCAGTCTGCAACTGGGAGACAAGACTGTCTATTATTATTATTATTTTTTAAAAAGGGTAGGTAATAATTGAATGCTGACTCAAGTACAAATACTGCAGAAATTCAGAGGAAGGACAGAGCGTGAGGCTTAGGCAAGAAGGGCTTTGTGGAGGGTGGGAAAAGTGGCCTAATAAATGTACTGAAGTTGAGAGAGAGGATCCCAGCAGAGAAAGAAGATATCAGCCATGATCACCCATCCCTATTTCATATTGTGAAAGATATCAAGGCCTAAATTGGACAGGCAGGGATTCAGTCTAAACAGGAAGCCACATTTTCTTTTTTTTTTTTTTGTCTTTTTCTGTGTCCGGCAACGGATCGCAACCCTCAGTGTTGCCCCCGCACCGGACCGGGGACCGGCAACGGGATTGCAACCCTCAGTGTTGCTCCCGCGCCTCGCTCAGCCAGAGAGCGGGAACTGGTCTGTATGTGGGATCCGAACCCTCGGGCGGGAGCGCCGCCGCGCTTCCCAAGCAGCGCACTATCCAGTGCGCCACCGGGCCGGCCCCAGGAAGCCACATTTTCTAACTGTTAAAAACTCTGGCTTTAGAGTTCTCAGGGTAAATTGTGAAGGCTTCTTCTCGAATGAGTCATTCTTTGTTCATTCATTCTTTCAAGTGCTTACTGAACATTTATTTATTCAGTATTGTGCATAGATCGAATATATGGTGTAATTTTTGGAAGCTTTTACAAGCCAATTGGAGAGAGGAAAAAGTTATACACTCACAAAGCAGCTGAGTAATGGCACAAGAGGCTTGTAATCAAAGGCCTAACGGCCAGCACAGTCTATGTCTATCTGCTTTTGGTTTAAGTGTTGTATGGTTCACTGTTCAACAGAAATAACATTGTATCACAGTACTTCTCCCTTACATGAGCATACCACAAAGCACTTTGTATATTGTAAAGTGCTACTCAAACATTTATTATCATTATGTAAAAGCACAGGAAAGGTAAGTAACTTTGCAGAATTTATCTATGCTTCCAGTGAGAAGTTCTGGAGCTTGAGAATCATTAATATGAAGATCTTTGGAGTTCACCAACTTAAAACTATGAAGAAAAGGCATCAAATACGGAATTTGTATATCGAAAAGAGAGAATGATCTTAACTTCTCCAAACTTCCAACACAAATGAGAATATTTCAAAATCAGAAGCCAGTGAGATTCTACCCTTTTTTGAATTATTTTGGGGAAAATGCATAATGTAAAAGCCTTCCATGAAATAAAAATCAATAGGTTCCACTGTTTTTTTTTAAAGTCGGTGAAGCAAAATTGCTGCTGGAGCAGCACTTAGTTATTTTCTCCCTTCTGTGCTAGAAGAGAGTTTAGTTGATAATGTGATCCCCCTGGTTGAACTCGGACTTCCTTTGAGCTGCTGCCTTGCAGATGTCACCTTCTTCCAGAATGAGTATATTTGCAAGAATTACTCCTCAGGAAATTGTCATTACCAGAGAGAACAAGCTATGGGAACCCATTTTCTCTTCTTTATCAACAAAATTAGGCAGAGTAATTTTTCTTTTTCATTTTCAAAAATTGATGAAATAGGGAAAAAGAAGCTCTTAAATTTTAGAAGCAAGAAATTGAATGAAATTTTTTAAAGCTTTAGAAAGTTCAAAGTGGAAAAGGGGTAGGGGCATTTTGACACATCCTCTTTTAAAGTATTGATTTTTCTTTTCGAAATTGATCTGAAAGCATGACAAATGTTTACTCTGACACCCAATACAGTATTAAAAAACGCAAATGTCAGGATGAAAATCTGAAGGGCTACAACCTTAGTGGAAGGAAAGATAAAATATTTTGTATGACCCAGGGTTCCTGAAAATGCCTTATTTTTCTCTTTCTGAATTTTTGTGTTTATTTATTCATCTCAATTGCTCTCATCTGGGGGAAAAGGAGGAAGAGGCCATTTCTACTATTGATGTTGCCAGCAAAACTTTGCTACCCTCATATAAAATGGATTTTTTTCTTTTTCTTTAAGTAGGAGTGGGCAAACTTGTTAATATTGTACCTTACTTACTTTTTCAGTAATAGATGTTCAGTCATTAAGCATCTACTTAAAGGTGATGAGTCAGCACCTTATGGAATCAAAGGGCAGCCATGCCATGCTAAGTAGTTTTCCTTGCAGATCTCACAAAGGTACTTCGCACCCCAGAATGTATTGATTTCATTAGATGTGGTAATTTAGCAGTTCTCTGGTTTAAAGACCATAATTACGACACAAGGCACAACCTGTGCATATAGGCTTATTGCAGGGAGAAAAACTTTTGTTCTCAATTTATTAACAGCAAATGTACACATTTTTTTTTCTGCAAATGCTAGTTATAAATCTCCCTTATGAACCTACAAGGCTCTGTTATTATAGTCTTTTATTAATAAACTGAACAATTTCATACAGTGTTAATGAGTTAGAGCTTACCTCTTGCTCCCTTTTATGGTTAAAATGTGCTGGAACACTGGACAATTTATCTAAGCATGTGGGTGGCTAAGGTACATGACATTTTAAATAATTAGGCTCTATCTATCTCTATTTTCACTGATGGAAAGATGTTATACTTGATTTTCTCATTTTCATAGCTGTATCAGAGTTCAGAGAAAACAAATCAAACATAGTAATATGATAATAGAGCTGAATTACAGAGCATCTTCACAATAAGTGGATTTTTACTGCATTCTGTGTACACTGTCCTTGAAACAATTACTAAGACATGAGGACTAAATTAGGTGGTTCTTTGTTATCTTTCAGAATACTGATTTTATTTAAGGCACATCTACTTGTTTGTAAATGTTTGCTGTCTTGCTACTGTCTCCTTTTAAAAAGAATTAATTGCATACCTATCATGTGCTGAATACTGTACAAAGATCTTCTACTTTGTTCTATCTATTTAGCAGGGGTGCTAGTGGAGGACTGTGTGTGTGTGTGTGTGTGTGTGTGTGTGTGTGAGCGTGTGTCAGGTGGTGCCCTGTACTGGACTTGATTTCTTAAAAAGTAAGGGGTGTTTTTTTATTTTGTTTTGTTTTGTTTTGTTTTCATGGAGAAGAGAAAGGTGAAAGAAAATCTAAGGAGGATCATATTTCCTTATTGTTAGCTATAAGTTCTTCAGGAGTTAAGACTGCATTTTGTATAGATCATTAATACCAGAGTCTAGCACAGTACCTTGTACATAGTAGGTGCTCAATAAATATTTAAGTATATAATTTTAAAAGCTTGCCAGAATTTCTTTTTTCCCTGAGTCTGCAGTTATTTAACCCAAAGAACATTGTCTCAATCTCACATTCTACAATAGATTTTTTTAATAAAACCCCACATTTGAGTAACCAATTTTCTTTACAAATGTCAATATTAATAATTCGGCATCCTATAGTTAGGGATATAGAAGCAGGAAGAAGAGTTTCCACATGGGTATCTGCTAAAGATTTTTTTCCAAGGGGACAAGAACTTGAGACATGAATTTGGCTGTAAGTAAAGCAAGTATATCAAGGGAAGGGATTAGCCTTTCATCAAATAGCTTGCACTTTAGCCATATAGCAAATTTCACTTATCTGAAACCCAGACACAAAACAATAAATAAGAAGAGAAGCCTTTTAAGATGTGCTCTAGGGAAAAAGGACAGTGTGGGTGAGATGGCTAATTGCCTACCAAAATCTGTTTGCATCACCACATTATGGAATTTTAGTTGGAAAATAGCTGCCTGGCCAGGGACTGAATTTCCTAGTCCTTCTTGCATCTAAGTGTGGCTCTCTGGTTATGCCAGTCACAAACTGGAATGAGAATGAAAGTGATGAGTGCCACTTCCAACCCAGGACTTTGAAGAAGCTGGTGCATCCTTTCTCCTTCCTCTTTCCCCATCTACCAATTGGAGCTGACAGCAACATGGCACAAGACCGGAGTCAAGCAACTTACCTGCTGCACCTGTGCAGTAGATGGCACACCAATGAAAAAAAAAATTTTTTTTTGAATTAAGCCTCTGGAATTTCCACTACAGCAGCTAGCATTGCTTACCTAACTAATACATAAATATACATTCAGTATATTCTTCCAGATTAACAAGGAAGAAACACACATTTGTTAGGAAGATGCCCAAATAAAATACTTTAAAACAACACCTTTGTTATCTTGAGGACACAGCCTTGGGGGGTTTCCAACAGCCAGGATAGTCCTACAGCCTGTACTCATTATTAATTTGTTCTGTGTCTCAAGTAGGCATGGCCACAAACAGAAAGGGACACATAAAATACATGACACTGGATACACAAGTACCTTGGGCTGAGTAACAGTGAAGCAGCCTTGAAAGTGCTAGTGGGACCCAGGCATGAGGAACAAAGGGGAAATAATGCTCTATTTTTATGCAATTCATTGTTGAAAAGCCAATTTCTACTACCATTAGATAATTGACTCTCTGAAAAAAAGTCAGCAACTTTATCTTCAATGAATAATACAGCAGTTAATTTCAGAATATCTTCAATTAATTAATTAATTAATTAGCTAATTAAGTATGTTTATTTGTTATCTTTATCCATTTGTGGTCAATGAAGATATTCAGCCATGCATTTTAACAAACCTGATACTGTGAGAAAAGTGACTGTGCTTTGCAGAGTACAGCTGAGATGTCTCAGAGGAGATGTCCTGACCTATGCTGCATGCAAAAACACATCTGATAATGAGCTAGATTATAATGGAGTTCTGATGCATGCACTTGATGCCCCGTTGTTATCAGCCCATTTTCATAAATGATATTTGTATTTTTTAATGGAAAAACGTGTACATAAAAACTCACTTGTTGGGTCAGAAGGTGCTTGAAGGTATTATCCTTCTCTTCCTCTTCTTGTTCATGTTTTATTGTACATTTGCCCAGGGGCTCTTGAACAAGACCATGTTTATCAATCCAATAAAGAAGTACGTGTAATGATGATCATTAACTCCTGATCTATAAGAAATAGGTATTTATTTTATTGGTGTAATGAAGTTTTATAATTTTAGAATTTCTTTGTTCTTTAATTCTTCTTAGAGTCCCTGGTTTTTAGTTTCAAAGAATAAAAAGAGCACACGGATGCAAATCCACTCTCCTAGTGCCTTTGGTCTTTACATAGCTTTTTAAGATTCTTTTCCTGCTTGAATTTTCATTTTCTGGCCCACTAAAATGTTTCTTGTTGGAATTTTTTCTTATCAAACACTGCTTGAAATAAACTGGCCAATTGCTGGATCAGAGGGATCTTTTTATCACTTGGAGATCTGAATTATCATGGGTTGTAATAAGATTTGACCTGTAGACGCAGCAAGAAATGTGTTCACGATAGCTTTGTTGTAGTTCTGCCTGGAGGCAAGGTTATATACCAGATAACCTCCTGAGGTTCTCTATAACTCCATAATTCCATGATACTAATCTCCTTCAGTGAATCCAACATTTTTATTCCTCCTTTGAAGATAGTACAACCCTCTGCTTTGAAAATATGTTTCTCTTTGCTCTTTTGAGGCTTCAGAATATGTTACCAAAGAACAAAGTGGAAACTTTCAAAAAATTTGCAAACATGAGGCCCATTTCATTTTTCTGAAAGGAAGTGGGAAGATGGAACAGATCTGTGGTTTCCAAAATTTATTTCCACTTAATTTAATTCAATAGACAAGTACCAAGTCTGTTTATTTGGCAAGCATTGTGGTTGGAAGAGACGCATCACTTACAAAACTGGGGAAATAGACTGTCTTATTTCACAGGTTTGTTGAAAAGATGAAATGAGATCACAAATATGCACAGAACCTGGCACATAGAAAGCCCTCAATCAATGTCAGTATTAGGGAGCACCCGGACAACTTAAAGCACTTTACGATGTAATGTTTTGTTGATGGCAAGTTCTCAATGCCCACAGAGTGTTGTTCTGAGCAGTACTGTATGGCAGGTGATGCTGACAGTTTCTGGCAGATCTGGGTTTGAATCTTACTTAAGTCCTTGTTGCATCACTCAGTGCCAATTTTCTTATTTAGGACTGTTAGTTTTCTCGATAAAGTCAGTAGCTCATGGGAGGCTTGCATTCAAAGGTACCCACGATTATGATTATTATATTCTAGATGTCTTAGCCTGGTTCCTTCACAAACCAGAGCCAGAGTCAGTGTTAGGGGTAGGTAGATGATTTGGGGAGTGACCCCACAAAGAAGGAGTGGGGGTGATCCCAGGAAGTAGGAGTGGGGGGGTCTGGGAAAATGGAAGAGGGAAGCAGGAAAAACTAATAAAAGTTACTGAGTCGGTTATTGCTACAGGTGACATATTCACTTTTGTCAGAGCCTTCTGGAGACCCTTCTGAAACATGTCTCAAACTAGTCTAAAAAGGAAAGTATTCAATGGCTCCCAGACCGTAATGGGCAAGAAGAAGGGGCATGGGACTGGGAGTGGGGCTCGGGGCACGGGACTGGGAGTGGGGCTCGGGGCACGTCATTGGCTTTGTCAGGTTGTACCTGAATGAAGCAGATTGATCAGAAAACTGGTTGTTAACAGCAGCTCAAGCAAGGGGTGAGGTCAAGAGTACATGCTACGTTGCACAGAGGTGTCCAATCGGCTGGAGGACATCCCAGAGAAGTGAACAAGGCAGTCATACTGCTCGCTAAGTTGGGAAGATGACACACATCTGTAAAATATAAAATGCATTTAAAGGAATTGATAACTAAATTTGAAGTAAGAATTCAGGGAGCTGTTGGCCATAGTGGGCATGTTTCATTTGTTTCTGCTGCCATCCTTTGAACTCTGTACTCATATCACATCAGTTGTGGGGGTTTGGGGAAATAAAAAGAACAGAGAAGGCTCCAACCTTGAAATGTAATAAAAGCTGTGGGAGTAGGTCATTTTTGCTGTCTCTTTCCACTTTCTAATATTGTGTGAGCCATTCTGTTAAAGCAGAACTCTAAGAACAGAACTTCTTGGATTTAGGTGGTCAGCAAATCTTTACCTAGAGGAAGAAAATGGAATATAGATGTCTTGAATTGTAGCTATATTCAGAAGAGAGTCCTCTTTACAAATTTGTTGAACCAAAAGGTTGTTTAATCTTTACCGACTGGTGGAAAATGATTTTTTTTAAAAAAGAGCCAGAGATGCCTCCTATTCTCCTACCCCCATAGCTATTAGAATTCACATTGTAACAACTTTTTGTCCTCTCCAGAAGAAAACCTTTATTCACCTGTAAGAATAGTTAGTGTAGTATTAGCCTTAGCAGGTTTTCTGTTAGGCTGCTGTAAAGGACTTGTATATGTCTATAAAATCTATAAAGTGTGCTGCCAGAAGCTTCGGGCATTGCAATCAACATTCACAATGAGGGAAAATTTGAGACTGTCACCCAACTATCATCCAGCTTTGTTTTGAACATTGTTTAAGAGGAGTAAAGATTCACTCTAATAAAAAATATATATATTCATACATATAATTATATACCTTTGAGTAGGCAGTATATGTAACCTAAACAATTAAAAAGCCCTGGTCCATTATTACTTAGTAAAAAAATTAAAAGTGATAGTCCTTTAGTATTTAGTGAGAATTTAGGAGCTCAGGATTGCTGAAAACAGTGAGTGAAAGCTTACATCTCTTTTTTAAATGTTGTGTCAAAATTAAATTTTTTTAATGATATAAGCTATATAAAAGGAAAAGAAACTGATTTTAGAATTCTAATTCTTAAGTTATTTTGTGTCTTATATATCATAGATTTAAACTTATTTTTTTGTTTTTTAAAATTTATTTTATTATCATTATTATTATTATTTTTACATTCTAAGATGCTGTGGAGCAGTTGGGGTGGAGGAGGAGAGGGGAAAGAGGTGGGGTAAAGGGTGGGAGAAGGACGGAGGAGGGGGGCATGGTTGAGGCCCATGGCAAGCCCCTTGTTCCAGCTGGGTGCTTCTAGCACAGCTCGGTGGTTGTTGCTGGGCTGGATGTGGACATTGGTGGTGGTGGGGGAGGGCGTGGTTGAGGCCGTTGGCCCCCAATCCTGGTTCAGGAGCCCAGAGCACTTCTGGTGGCGGCTCAGTGGTTGTCTCTGGGCTGGATGTGGATGTCGGTGGGGTGGACATGGCTGAGGCCCTCAGCCCTCTCCTCAACCTGGCTTGGGGGCCTGGGGGACTTCTGATCCTTCTAGGTTTTATAGGTGTTCTTTGGTGGTGTTAGACCTTTACTGGTTAATATCAGAACTTGTCTCTGATCTGTTTTTTCATTTTTTTCTTTCAGTTCTGTATTGATTTATTCACTATTCCCACCACTTAAACTGCACCATAACTAATTTGTTGTCCTTTGACTGCTTCTAAGATTTCTTTGGTGGTGTTAGACCTTTACTGGTTAATATCAGAACTTGTCTCTGATCTGTTTTTTCGTTTTTTTCTTTCAGTTCTGTATTGATTTATTCACTATTCCCACCACTTAAACTGCACCATAACTAATTTGTTGTCCTTTGACTGCTTCTAAGACGGGGGAACTTCTTGTGGGGACCAGTACTTGAGCCCTGTGGTTGAGCTAAATTGCTGCTTTGCTGCTGATTCCCTGGGGAAGGCTTTTGTGCAGCTCAGGTTTTAATTGTTAACCTTGTAAGCTCTTCCAGGTCGCGTGAGTTCTGGTACACCTGGGTTGTGTGGAAACTCTGGTCTGGGGCCTGAGTCTTTTCAGTAAACTGCACCCCCTGCAGTTCTATATTCCTGACCAGTCTTCACTGAGTGGGCCTGTGCTGATTGGAGGGCAGATCAGCTGTTCATGCTGTGCCCCAATAATCCCCCCAGGGGCCCGTCTCTTCCACTCCTGCACTCCAAACATTCCACATGGGATGGGCCATGGGCTGGTCCCTTGCAATGACTCACCAGCCTCTGAGTGGCTCCTTTTTTCAGTTGTTTGTGGTTCCTTGCTCCTATGTGGGTTCATGGGTACCCTGTTAGTGGTTTTGCTGGCCTGGGGGCCACCAAGGTCCTCTTTACCCCTGAAGCCTCTGAGCAACTTCATGTTAAGGGCACAGCTGTGGATTTTGCCAGCTCTTGCTTCGTGTGCTCACCAGGGCCAGGCTTGAACTGGTCAGGGCTTGAAATGGTCAGAGCAGTCCTTTCTTTCTCTCTTCGTGGCTTCTCCTGACTTCATGAACTCCATAGGTCCCTCCTCCTCTTCCCCTGAGCTCTAGAGACCCCAGCTTGTCAGTTATTGCTTTTTAATAGTTTTGGCTATTAACTATTAAATTAATAGTTGGAGAGTATGATGCTAGGGGTGGTCTATTCCACCATCCTGATCAGAAATCTCTCTAAACTTATGTTTTTATCAAAATGTCATAAATTTAATTTTGTGTTAAAGATAACATGCCTTACTTTTAATGACATTTATTTATGCTTAATTCAAAATTACAATTTTTATATATCCATTTTTAGTCAAAATGTGTATCAGTGTTATCTAAGTATATTAATTAATAAGTGTTTTTCTTTTTATAAAACTGATTATGGTTCAATATTTTAACTTTTCTGAAGTGTCTATCATTTAGAAAATATTCCATGATAAAATTATCTAATATATTGGAAATTCTTTCAAAAATATGTAAAAATCATCAATCATTTCATTGGTTTTCTTTGACTAACATGAAGGATTGATCTATCAAAAAAGAGGAGTTTAAATTAACTCTTAATTAGAAAGAGAAAAATTTGAATTGCATAGTTGTGTTAATGACAAACGGGTAGAACACATTTAACTTTAGCAATTGGGTTTTGTCTATTCCCAGACGTCTTTTGTGTTCCTCTTAATTACTAGAATGCCTGTGCAAAACTTAGAAATTAAATCAGAAGATAAAACACTAAAACAAACTCTTTGTCATTGTTCTGTTGGCTTTAGAATGAGAAACAGTTTTCCAGTTCTCTCAATGATTAGTCATGGTCCTTATTTTGAGATAAATTAGAATATTTTGGATAAAATGCTGAGTGAATTAATGCCATTTCTAGAGTTAATAAGCGCGTCTACACAGAATTATTAGCTCATGTCTTTTAAACTGAAATAAGTGGTCATTTCCAAGAACAGATCTGAGAGATTTTTAAGGTCAAAATGAAAAAAGACAAGCATTGTTTACACGCATTATGGAACCATTGGGACCAAATTTTCCACTGTATTGATTAAGTGACCTAATTAACAGCTGGGTTTACCGGTCTGTCTACATAGGGTGACCTTCCAAGCATAGTCTGCACATGAAGAGTGGGAGGCCAGTGTCCGGAGGCATTCATTTTGTGTGAGGACATGGCCCCGTTTTGGTGGAAAGCCAGCTTCTTTCCTTCTAATTGTGTTGCTAATTGTGTCTAAGCTGGTGTTCTCTTTTTATTTCAGAAACATAGTTGCTTGTTATGGATCTGTAAACACCAAGGAAATGACATTTCTAAGAATAAGAATGACACTCCCTTGGGAGATAAAGATCAGTCAAAAAGCCTTTCATCTACTGTAATTTTGGAGTCCAGCCTTAGCAAACTGTTGGCCTCATTTCAAGAACTGTGTCTCCACGTGTGTCCATCACACGAGGACAGCAAATGAAAATATTTAGTTGGTGTTTTTGGAGGCTTCTATGTATTTTGATATTTTTTATCTCCTCTTTCAGACAAAACATCTGAGCAAATGAATG
Organism: Galeopterus variegatus; assembly: GCF_000696425.1. Lineage (NCBI taxonomy): Eukaryota > Metazoa > Chordata > Mammalia > Dermoptera > Cynocephalidae > Galeopterus > Galeopterus variegatus. Next base: position 269,756 of record NW_007728281.1, on the reverse strand, counting down.
CAGATGCTCTCTTAAAGTGTGCATATTTAAAAGCTGAGCCACATACTTTCAAAGCACACTTGTAGATTAAAAGAAGTACAGTATTATGTTCTCCTCTGGCACTACCTGTTAGACGTTTCATCTCCCTTTAGACCCATGTGTACGTGTCAGGAATTGGTTATCAGTTCATTGTTATCAACTCTCTTGGAAAGATTCATTAATTTTACAACACAGCATCTCTTTACGATGAATAGTTCTGTAAACTGGAACCTTCGTTATTTTATTCATTGCAACACTACTTGGCAAGCTGCAGGTTTCTATGGGAATAAGAGTTTTGCAAGATGAGACTATTCCCATTTTCAATAACCCATGCATCTGCTCATGCAGCGTCATCAGTAAAGCAAATAATAGACCACTCTCAAGAAAACCTATAAAAGGCTGTCCTCCCCAACCAGAGCTGGAGCATAACACTCCCAAAGATCTGCCTGGTAAGGCCCAGCAAAATGGTGGAAGTAAATTATCATGGCTATTAACCAGTCAAATTACAGAAGGAGAAAGGAAAAAGATACTTGAGCTGTCAAATTGGGGATACCAGGGTTTTAAATTCTAAATCTTTGAAATGATAATTTCTCTGCACTTTAGTTTCCACATCAGTAAAATGGGGACAATAGTGGCTTTCTCATAGAACTGACATAATAATTACATGAGACAATATATGCAAAGAGTGAATGTGAACCATCAAGTATTGGTTGATATTTCAGTCAACAGTTTTATCAGTTAGAATACTACCTGTTTTAAGTAACAAAAATCCAACCTGAATGGCCTAATAAGATAATTTCTATGTCACATAAGAAGTCTGGAGATAAAGTGGGCCCAAGGTTAGCAATTCACATGGCACAATCATGCCCGCAGTGAGGACCTGGGTCCTTCCAACTTTCCACTAGACCATTCTGAATATTTCCTTTGGGCTAACTCCCTTCACAGGTTACAAGATGGTTTGTTCAGTTTTAAGGGTATCTTCATCAAGAAGTGTCCACAGTTGAAAAATGGGTATTTTTTAGTCCAGTATCTTTTATAATTGTTCACGAACCCTTCCCAAGAGCCACGTGTCTCCCTCATCAGTAACTTAGCTAGAATTGTGTTTCATATCCATACCCCTCCCCCCCAGTCACTGGGAAGAGCTTCAATATCACTTTCATTAATATAGATCAGTCATGATTTCTCCCCTGGGCCTGGGCAGGAAGTGGAGCTGGGGCCCACTTCCTTTGTGGCACCTAGACATGCCTCCCTGATTAAAGTTGTTGTGTTGTTGTTGTTTTTCCCAATTAAATCCTATTGATTTAATGATGTGAAATATTTAGTTTTTAGATCAGGTATGTAATTCTGACATATACTTGAGTAAAATTAATGTATTTAAATTTGAGTAGTAGAGATACAGGAGAAGAAAGTGGGAAAAATTTTTATACAGATAATATTTTTCTAATGGAAATAAAATAAACATGCAGATTTTTAAAAGAAAAAGAGAGAAGAGACACAGAAACAGACACACACAGGGAGAATGCCATGTGAGGACGGAGGCAGAGAATGATGCATTTACCAGCCAAGGACTGACAGCAGCCACCAGAAGCTGGAGGAGACCTGGGACAGATTCTCTCTTAGAGCCTCCAGAAAGAACCAACCCTGCCCATGCCTTGACCTCAGACTTCAAGCCTCCAGAACTGCGAGAGAATCAATGTCGTTTGACACTGCCCAGTTTCTGCATGCCAGAAACCTCACACACTGACCAACACACTACCAAGTTGTCTGGGAGGGGCTGCCTGACTCAGGTGGGAGTGTAGACCACAGGGCCCACCACCAAACCCTCACTGTCCTCTCCCTTCTCCTCATCCTTAAGGCCTCAGAGACTGTGAATGAGCAGAGTTAGAGATTTAAAGTGAAATATTTGCTGGACAGGCAACCAACAGTGTCTGCTAAACAGCAGTGTCTGCTACACAATTATTATCTTAGATTTAACCACAGGGGAGTTCTAGTCAAGATGGCAGAATAGACGGTCTCCAGTGTCACTCTCTCTCACAAATCAACAAATTTACAACTATAAAAATGTAACATCAGCCAAGCTGGGGCCTCCAGAGCTCAGATGAAGAGGAGGAGAGACCTACGGAACTTGTAAAGGTGGGAGAAACCACGATGAGAGAAAGAAAAAACTGCTCTAGCATTTTGGGCCATGGCCACTTTAATGCTGGAGCACGTGGAGCAGGAGCCGGCAGAAGCCACAGCTGTGCCCTTTAGAGGGAGTTACTTGGAGGCGGCAGGGGAGAAGAGGACTTTAGTGGCCCCCAGATCAGCAAGACCACTAATAGGGTTCCCGTGGACCCTCGCAGGAGCAAGGAGCCAGAACAGCTGAAAAAGGGGAGCCACTCAGAGGCCTGTGAGTCAACACAAGGGACTGGCCCAGGGCCCGTCCCATGGGTAGTGTTTGGAGCATGGGTTGTGGGGGAGACAGGCCCACTGGGAGAATACTGGGGCACAGCAAGGACAATCGATCTGCCCCCCAGGCAGTGTAGGACCATTCAGAGGAGACTGGTCAGGAATGCAGAATTGCACAGGGTGCAGTTTGATGAAAAAAGTCAGGCTCAGATCAGAGTTTCTACCACAACCCAGGTGCACCGGTCTCTGGAGAGCTGGAAGTACCTATAAGGTCAACCATTAAACACTGAGCTGCACAAAAAGCCCTCCCTAGAGAAACAGCAGCAAAGCAGCAATTTACTCAACCATAGAGCTCAAGTACTGGTTCTCACAGGAAGTTCTCCTGTGTTAGAAGTAAGCAAAGGACAAAAAACTAGTTCCGGCCCAGACACACCACCAGTGCCTTGGTGCCCACCAGGGGACATGAGGTATGGAGCCAGGGGCAGGACCCCTGTCAACAATCACTCATATGACCAGCACCTCGGAGCCCTGCCCAGGAACCCGAGGATTGGAGCCAGGACTGGACCCCACTCCCACATCCAGGCACACCACCAATGCCTAGAGGCCCACCTGGGGACCTAGGGCTAGCAGACAGGGACCAGAACCCCTTCCCACACCTAGGCACACTATGACAGTGCCTCAGGGCCCCACCCAGGGGCCCGAGCCATGGAGAAGGGGACTGGAATCCCTCCCACAACCAGGCACACCTCACTAGCACCTCGGGTCCTGCCTGGGGACCCAGGGTATGGAGCCAGGGATCAGACACTCTCCACAACCAGGCTCACTGCCAGCACAAAAGAGCATGTCAAAATCATCTCCTCCACGTGGGTAGCCCACCACAACCACCATGATAACCATGGCTGCCACGAAGGCAGCTAGACGTCACAACCACCACACAGATAGTCTATCTGCCACTGGAGTGCATTGGCACAGGAAGGGTCACCAGCAGAGATAAAGAGAGGAGGAGGATGTCTCTCTCTACAAAGCCCATTTCCGAGTGACAGAAGAGGCATCTTCTCTATGATTGTATTGGGGGATCTGATCACTACTCTCAGCATTGGACAGTTCATCTACACAACAAACCAACAGAGTAACATTATTCTTTCAGAAGGAGAGGAGAAATCTAGGGTAATTAGAGGGTGGAAGGGGGAGAGAGAGAGGATGGGGTGAGATTGGACAAGGGGCATAAAGAATAAGTATGATTTGTAACAATATATATGCTAGTAGTGTTGATTTGATCAACATATCTCAATGTCAACCCCCCAAAATATGTATAATCAATTTTGATTCAATAAAAATTTAAAAAAATTAAGAAAATAAAAAAAGATTTAACCATAGATTTCTCATAGTACCAAATGCTGAGAGAACACAACAGTTGCTCCCCAAAGGTATAAGAATTGAGGTTTAATGGATTCTTATATCAGTGTGGCTCACATGTTAAGGTACATAGAAATCAGTGGGAGATCTCACTAAAATGTAAATTTGAAGGGAAAATAGAATAATTTAATTAGGCCCCTCACCTGCCTGTCCAGTTGGGGGTGGTGCGGCGCATTCTTTGTAAGCAAATTATGGTTGGGAGGGTGGAGTTAGTGCACCTGTGCTGTGCTGCGAGCTGGCTGGCATCTGCCTCTGGCGTCTGCCTCTGGCGTCTGCTCCCTGTGTGGCCATGCTCTCCAACCTATGGCTTCCATGGATCTGTTTTCTGGTTACCTAGTTCATAAACCTGTGTGTGAGGGGTCTGGTGACCCAGCCTGGCATGTGAAGGGTTTGTGATCCAGTCTGGACAACGGGCTTGAGGGGTCTGTGAGTTTAGACCCAGCCCTAGCTTGACAATTGGCCCAGTTGGCAGGATTCTGACATTAGCATAGCACTACAAAATTCTAATACAGTAGTCTGGAACGGCATTGAGATTCTGCCTTTCTAAGAGCTTCCAGGTGATGCAAATTGCTGCTGGTATGAGAACCGGTTTAGACCCAGCCCTAGCTTGACAATTGGCCCAGTTGGCAGGATTCTGACATTAGCATAGCGCTACAAAATTCTAATACAGTAGTCTGGAACGGCATTGAGATTCTGCCTTTCTAAGAGCTTCCAGGTGATGCAAATTGCTGCTGGTATGAGAACCGTACTTTGAGTAGCAAAGGTATAGGCCACACTTGATGCTGGATGTGTAGGAAGAGTAGAATCAGGATCATTCTGGAGAGCTTCCCAGAGGTGGCAGGATACCGTGTGAGTCAGGATTTTGATCTTGGAGGAAACAAAATATAATATGCTTTGGAATTTTTTTTGTGAAAACACATTTATTAACTTGATATTACCAAGGAAAATAATGTGGCTATTAAGACATCAAAAAAGAGTGTACATTTTCTGGACTAAACAGCAGGCGCACTGTGCCAGAAAGCCAGGGCTCTTAGGATTACCCATTCTTCTTTCCTTTAAGTCTTAATGCCTGAAATAAAAAATAGACATGGTGACAGAACACCTGTATCCCAGAGCAGAAAACAAGCTAAAATAACTCAGCCTGGATTTGGATATATTTTTGTAAATAAGAGCGGTCCTTTGCCTAAAAATAAATTAACCTCTTTGGATTTTTTTTGGAATCCTTTGTCCCTCAAAGCAATCAAAACAAAACTATATCACTATCTTAATGGTTGCACTTTTTCTTTCTTAATGTTCTTTGTCTCGTGAATAAATTAGTCAAGTGAGTTTTTAGAAAATCAAGAATACAATGAGGAAAACTAAAGAAAACAGTGGATGTGTTCTTAAAAGCAACTTCCTCTTAAAGAGTATGTACACATGTGGGTAAAAAGACAATTACAGCAGTTGATGTTGACCAGTTAATAAGGCCACTGAAGCCGCACATCGATGTTGCTGAGTTATAATGATGTAATTTTTCTTTTGGGGGTGTAACTGGAGATTCCCCAAGAGCTCAAGAATAACAAAGCTGTAAAAGATTAAATGGGAGAAAAGACAATTATGGACTGTCATTGATTACACAGCTAATTTGCAGACTGTTGCTTGAAAAGCATTTTTATCCTCCTCTGTGAAGGCCAGCAGGCTGTTGTTGAGGAATATTCAGAAGACTATTATATTATTACATGGATTAAAATGAACAGGGATGGGGAGTGGAGAAAATAGAAAAGATCCTATCTCCAAATTCTGGATTCTTCTGCCTTTGGTGGTTTGTACTCTGGAACACTATATTTTACTATTATACAGTGTTGCTGGTCAAATGAAAAAAATAAAAGGATTGGGTAATCAAAATAAATTAGGCATAGAGATTAGAATGCTAGTTCTGGCAATGCTATGAATTAACTGTCTGGTTCTCAGGATCCTCACCTGTAAAATGGGAGAGTTGAACTTGATCGTGTTCCCCAAACCTGCCAAGCACCAGTATAATCTGGGGGATTTGTTGAAAGGACAAATTCCTTGGACCCACCTGATTCCTGCTGAACTAGAGCTTCTGGAGTGTGGCAGACCCAGGGGTGGGGCCCAGGAAATGCACACTTTTGAAAGGCTCCTTGGCTGATTCTCAGGTATTCGTCTCCCCCCAAGTTGGAGGACCGCACAGTTGGAAAACATTGGAAATCATCTTTCAAGATCCAATTCAGCCTCCAAATCCTATGATTTTAGGGCAACAGTTAGAATGGTGATTTAGGAATATGGAATGATTGAAAGAGAAATTATTTGGATAACTGCAACAATAGTATTTTTAAATTATTAGTTTACTTTGAAATGGTTTTCACAGTGGTTGGGCCTGAGAATTTTCCTTGATCTTACCACAACTTACTCACCTTTGCCTTTGGGGATGGCCACCCATCCGTGCGAAGCTGATTTGGAGGAGAGAGGAGGAAGAAACCACTTTATTTGCCCTCACAGATCCCAGTCTGCATTTATACAAGCACAATTAAAAACAGTAGGGTTTCCCAGTTAACATTTGGTAAAGATTGTTATTTTGCTTATTGCTTTGAAAAGCCTGTGGGGGAGGAAGCATGTTTTGACAAAAGTATTGTCTAAAATCTCCAAATGAGAAATCATCTAATGGCTTCTGCATCAGAGCATTTGTTCTAAAGCCCTTTGTGGTCAACTCTGGGGGCTACTTGGGAGGAGAAAGTCTTTTTGCATCTCTTCTTCATTGCGTGTTTCTTAAAAAGAGGGAATCTTTTCTTGAAAGATATTGTTGGAGTTTTGTATTTTGGTGGTGCCTTTGCCCTATTGACTGTTAAAAAGGTGTTCAACAAGTTTTATTGCAGGGAAATACGTACAAATTTCATCAGGTGGGTGAGCCTTCTCTATACTTGTGCCTTTAAACCAGGCCAAATCCTGATCCTAGCAGCTGGCACCCAGCTGTAAAGAGCTTTGCTGTCCTGGGTGGCTTGTATGTTTGTGACAATTATCCTGCCTTCCCCAGCCCACCCTCATATCCCAGTTGGGTTAGCTAATTTCCTCACTACTCCGTGCCTGAATTTATTTACCTGGCTCCTGGTTTTCTGCCTATGTTTTTCACTCTTAGTCCTGAGGACAGAGTTGGACTTTGTGTTGTTTTTGTCCCTCTTTCTTAGACCCACATTGTGCTTCCCTTCTGATTTTATCTGCTCCTTCAGATAACCATCTGCTGAAGAAAATTCATGTCCCCAATATTACATCACTGCTGGTTCTGTCTATCTCCCTTCCTACCCCCATCCCCACCCCCAGACATCTTCCTAACTTTCCCTCTCTGTACATGTATGTGGAGACTAGACTGGTGTATGGGGTTTCTCTTATTCAAAACCTGTTGCAGTGTGGTAGAGTTAACAGTATAACTCACTGCCTCTCAAACTCCAATGTATGTACAAATGAATCACCTGGGGATCTTATTAAAATGCAGATTCTATTTAGTAGATGTGGGGTAGACTTTTCTAAGAAGCTCTTAGGTGATGTGATGCTTCTGGTCTGCAGACCACATTTTTCCTAGCAAGGGTATAACAGATCCCAGAGGCAGTATAATACAGAGCAGGAGTTTCTACCTCTATATTAGTGACTGTTAGGGCTGGATAAATCTTTGTTTTCGGGGGCCGTTCTGCGCATTATAGTATTTAAGCAACATCCCCAGCTTCTACCCACCAGATGCCAGTAGAATCCTCCTCTCCCAGTTGTGGTGATCAAAACTATCTTCAGATATTGCTAAATATCCCCTGGAGTGTAAAACCACTCCTGGTTGAGAACTACTAGTACAGAGGTTATTACTAAAGACTCTGGTTCAGAATGCTTGAATTCAAATTCTGGCTCACTGACTTACTGGATGAGTGTCCTTGGGCAATTTACTTTTCTGTGCCTCAGTTTTCTCCTTTATAAAATGGGGATAATAATATCTACCTTATTTATTCATAGAGTTGCAGGGTGGATTAAGAGACTAAATATCCACAAAGAGCTTAGAACTCATATCCATGTGAGTACCTGGAAACCAATAAATGTTAGCAAATATTATCAGCATTTTGCTCTGTACTTGTCTTTTCATTAAAGAATACTAATTAATTATCTGCAAACATAATTTGATTGATCAAAGAAAATAAATTTTACGTATTCTCGAAAAAATACAGTGTAGTTTTTTTACTTATCCAGATTAAGAATGAAAAAATGGCTCATTAAAAATGTATCTTGGCATTTTGTATTGACTTGATTTAGTTAATTATGACCCTGTATTGAACACCCAATTAATTCCACTTGAAGCTCATATATCAATGGGGAGTAGGAAAATATAGCATACCTATGTAATCTGACTTTTAACAGAGCAGTAGCTAATCTAATCTCCATCCAATCCAAGAAATTCTGAGACTTGGACGGTATTCCTACAGTTCCCCAACCTTTCTCTAAGATTGGGTATTAGTTATTTCTATGAAATGTTAGGATTTAACATTTTGGGATGTATGTGATTGATTTTTGCTTTTTTGGTGCGGGAGGAGTATAAAATACAAGCCATATGTTTCTGCAACATTGGAATTGAAGTTATTCAGTGAAAGCCTGAAAAAAGTGAGACTCGTTGCAAGAAGATAATGGTAAAACAAGCTTGCCAGATGTGGAGTTTCATTTTGTGTGTCTGGCCTGTGGTGGATTTGAAACACAAAGATCCTATGGAGGAAATATAGCAGGGTTAAAAGAACCAGGCCTCCACATTAGCTGGATCTTAGTCTCAAATATACCTCTAACAAATCTGTGACCTCTAACAAAATTGTGACAAGTCACCAAAACTCTATGGGCCACCTCATGCCTGCCTTGGTATAGATTAACCCTGCTGACCTGGAATGTGTCAGGCTCAGATTCTCCTTCTCTCAGACAGGAGTGAATAACACCTACTGAGTGTTGACTTGCCTCTTGGCCCTTTTTTCAGAGCATGTTTTCCCCACTCCTTCTGGATGCAATAAATATAATAATATTTTCCAGGTTCATAGGGGTATGACTTGATTTAGTTAATCATGATCCTATGTCCAATGCCTAATTAATGCCACCTGTCTGCTTGGTAAGGTTTTTTGTTTGTTTGTTTGTTTGTTTTTAAAGAATATGTCTTATTCTTGTTAATACTTTTGCCAGGATGGCAAATAGTTCACTCTCAATCATGATATTTAAATTATTTTTTCTTAATTATATGCTATCACTGACCTTGCAAAGAACCTTAGGAATAAGGGTTCTTTAGAGTTCATAGGTCTCTTTGAGGGAGATAGGTTTATGAAACAAGAAAGTATAGCATCATTACTGTATTTACACACAGAGAATTTCTATATGGTGATAGAACAGCTGGTCATTTCAGAGGAAAAAGCCTGCTGGTATTTGGTTTTAGTTCATAGGTCTCTTTGAGGGAGATAGGTTTATGAAACAAGAAAGTATAGCATCATTACTGTACTTACACACAGAGAATTTCTATATGGTGATAGAACAGCTGGTCATTTCAGAGGAAAAAGTCTGGTATTTGGTTTTATAGCTGGTCATTTCAGAGGAAAAAGCCTGCTGGTATTTGGTTTTAGGTAAAACAAAAACAAATGGATGAATGAATAAAATTTAAAATTGTTGGTTGAATATTTCAAAAGTGGCACTGCATTGGATATCTAAGCAAAAATGAAGTAAGCTTTACAGCAATCACATTGTCTAACCATATTCATGTGCAGCCAATATTTGCTAAGTGCTTACTAGGTGTTAGGCACATTTTGTTCATTACGTTGGCTTGGTTCTCATTCCAAAACTGCATGTTCCTATGTCCCCCTTCTCATTTTACATTGAGTAAATAGAAGTCTAGAGAGATCTAGTTATCTTGTCCGAGGTCACAGGGTTGGTAAGTGACGGAGCCAACATCAGGACTGAGGTTTTAGACTTCAGAGCTCTTACCCATGATGCTATCTCCATCAAGGTTTAAACAGTAATTTTATTTTAAAACATTCTCAATGTTCATACTCTAGATGAAATTAACTACATTCTGAATGTGTTAAATGGAAATTCCCTAGTACTTTTGGTTGAAGAATTATACAATTCTCTTAAGAAACAAATAAGTATGTTCTGCTTAGATATCATTGGCACATTGCCCAATCTCATTATCTTTTGACATTTTGAAGACGTTTATAACAATATCTTGATTTATTTGAGCACTTATCTTTCTTTAATAGAATACTATGTTTGCTAACTGTTTTTATTGTCATAGCAAGAGAAGACCAATTTGCTACTCTACCAACCACCCTTTTTCACCTATCAAAATACTGTTAAATTCAGAGCTGGTGAAAAGTGTCAGATTGATAGCACTACTCTAAGAAGCCACAGAATNTTCATAGGTCTCTTTGAGGGAGATAGGTTTATGAAACAAGAAAGTATAGCATCATTACTGTATTTACACACAGAGAATTTCTATATGGTGATAGAACAGCTGGTCATTTCAGAGGAAAAAGCCTGCTGGTATTTGGTTTTAGGTAAAACAAAAACAAATGGATGAATGAATAAAATTTAAAATTGTTGGTTGAATATTTCAAAAGTGGCACTGCATTGGATATCTAAGCAAAAATGAAGTAAGCTTTACAGCAATCACATTGTCTAACCATATTCATGTGCAGCCAATATTTGCTAAGTGCTTACTATGTGTTAGGCACATTTTGTTCATTATGTTGGCTTGGTTCTCATTCCAAAACTGCATGTTCCTATGTCCCCCTTCTCATTTTACATTGAGTAAATAGAAGTCTAGAGAGATCTAGTTATCTTGTCCGAGGTCACAGGGTTGGTAAGTGACGGAGCCAACATCAGGACTGAGGTTTTAGACTTCAGAGCTCTTACCCATGATGCTATCTCCATCAAGGTTTAAACAGTAATTTTATTTTAAAACATTCTCAATGTTCATACTCTAGATGAAATTAACTACATTCTGAATGTGTTAAATGGAAATTCCCTAGTACTTTTGGTTGAAGAATTATACAATTCTCTTAAGAAACAAATAAGTATGTTCTGCTTAGATATCATTGGCACATTGCCCAATCTCATTATCTTTTGACATTTTGAAGACGTTTATAACAATATCTTGATTTATTTGAGCACTTATCTTTCTTTAATAGAATACTATGTTTGCTAACTGTTTTTATTGTCATAGCAAGAGAAGACCAATTTGCTACTCTACCAACCACCCTTTTTCACCTATCAAAATACTGTTAAATTCAGAGCTGGTGAAAAGTGTCAGATTGATAGCACTACTCTAAGAAGCCACAGAATGGAAATGTAAATCCTCCTCTCATTTCCTGCCAATAATCTCCAACCAAAACCTGGAGGGTGCATTTTTAGAAAGCAGAGACTAATTCGTGGTCTGAGGCAGTCACTCTAAAATGTCCATGAAAGCCCCGATGAGGAAGTGAAAGTATGCACTAGAGTAAAGAGGAGTTGAATCCTTTAGAGTTGTGATGATTAAAAGAGAAAACACCGCTGGGAAAAAGGGCTTTGCATTTAGTAATCACCATTAAACTGTTAGGAAGAATAAGTTCATTTTTATCTTCAAGTCTGTGGTAAAGTCTTCAGTTTCTTAAGGGTCCAGAGGAGTTGACCAAGATGGAGAGCCATTCTCAAATCAGTGTGATTTTGAGACTGATTTTAAGAAGTGGAGATGTCTGAATTGAAGAAGAGAATAATGGGGGCCTATTATAATAATTCTAGAATATTTAAAGAGCTGTCATGTTAATAATAATGGTATTAATAATATCTCCTCTTTATTGGTACCTGTAGGTGTTAGGCTCATTGCACACTATCTCATATAATCCCCACAACAACTGGAAAGCATTATGTACTATCACCCCCATTTTACACACAAGAAAATCAAGTCCCAGAGGTTGAGAACCTTGTCCCAAGTTCAAAATGGTAGTTCATGGTGGAGTCAGGACTTAAACTCTGTCTGCTTTTAGAATCCTGTCCCTCAACCACAATACACAGCCCTCTTTGTGAATGAAGGCTTAGGTTGATTCTCATTCCACTCAGCTCTTCAGAGCAGATCCATGACTAATGGGTAAAAGTCACAGGATGGCCTATTTAGGGTCAGTATATCTAAATTTAAAGTAAGTAAATTTAAAGTCATCTACTTCTCCATATTAAAGAATTTGGAATTTATTCTTTAGGCAGCTTTTAAGCAAGAAGGGCCTTTAAGCAAGAATGTGTTGGATTTGGAGAAAGTAGGGAAAATAAGATGATTATGATCTTATTAGAAGATTGCTGTAATAGTCTAGGCAGGAGATGGTGGAATCTGAACTTTGGGTTGATGATGTGGGGGTAGGTGTATAGGAAACATTCCAGAGACACCTTAGAGGTAGGCAGGAGAGACTATTGATCAGCTGAATGTAGTGAGTGAGGTCAGAGGAAGAGTCAGGTATGCTTCTGAGATTTTCTCTTGGGCAGCTGGTGACAGGATTATTCTAAATAGGTTTTAAAGGAAAAAGTGATTTGGTGTCATGGAGAAGTAATACACTTAGTTTTAGACTTGCTAAGTTCGAAGTGCCTGAGCCACATCAATGTAGAGACACAGCTTGGCAGCTAGAAATGAGTCTATAGTTCAAGAGAAAGGTCAGAGCTGGAGTTGAAGTTTGGGCCCCTCAAGTTGGAGCTATGTGAGTGAATGGAAGCTCCCAGGGAGTGTGCAGAATGATCTGGAGTGGCAAGGACCATGAACAGAGTAGACATTGTCTGTTCCAGCTATTTAGCAGGTGGTTGCTGATGGAGGAGAACCTCAAAGAGAAAATTAGATAATCAAACCTCAAATCACAAGAGAACATGTTGGGGTTTTTTGTTTGTTTGTTTGTTTGTTTTTTTAGATTGTCTGTTAAATAAAGCTATCTATGTGCAGCTGAACATTTCCAGTCTTCTCTTACAAAAGTTTCCCAATAGTATAGAAGAAGCAGAAACTGGTCCCATGGACTATGATTTAGGTTGGTATTCTTAAGACCTCTTATCCTCTCCTCTTGTTGCCTCTCATGACACTTCACCCCAATCATCTGGGAATTAACCTCTTTTCAAAATTATGATTTGACAATATTATATTCTGAAGATTTTTTTGTGTGTGTTTATAACATACCATACTTGAAGTGTGGTAAAATACATTGGGAAGACATCAGGTTTTTCTTTTTTTTGTAAGAGCCTGAATCTATTTCTCTTCCTTTTTATCTTTTTAAACACTTTTCTTCAACTACAGGTGGAATGGTAAGAAGGCCATCTCATGTTTTCTTCTCTTCTATTTCTGGACAATCTGTGTGACCTTGTACAAGGCACCTCAGCTATCTGGGGCTCAACATTCCTTATCTTTTAAATACAGGAACTGGAGTATATTTTTTCTGAAGTTCTTTTCAGCTCAAAAGTTTTGTGATTTCATATTTCAAGCTCTGCACATAAATGCCGTTTAAATGTCATTGGTTAGATCACCAAAAGGCTAATAATTGTATAATCAGGGATAGATCAAATACCATTAAAATAAGGTTCCTCAAAGATTGAAAAAGTCCTCTTTATAGGAATGAAATCAAAAGAATTTTTTCATGAGGTCAAAATCTCCATTTTAGTATGAGCACTAATTAAATTAAATCCTGAGAAATTTAAACTAGAAATATAGAAGACCCCCCTCCTTCCTTCATCTGACTCTAAAGGTTACAAGACAATAGAACACGTTCTTTGAGAAATTTACAGACTTTTAAGAAAGGTGAATAACTAACTTGTTGAGTTGCATCTCTAAGCTACAGTTTAAAGTGGATAAACTTAGCTAGATAGTCTATTTT
>NW_007728281.1:254171-255866 GCF_000696425.1 Galeopterus variegatus | reverse complement strand
GTTGAGTTGCATCTCTAAGCTACAGTTTAAAGTGGATAAACTTAGCTAGATAGTCTATTTTGACAAATAAGAACATGGACATCAGACTTTACTGGGTAAGGTGTTGTCCTCAGACAGCTGACAGCAATATCATCTGAGAAATGGGCCACACCGTGATTGACATGGAAAGCAAATTGTCTAAGTAGCAGAGTGTAACACCTGGTGAGAAGGTTGAAGGGAGGCCATAAACAGGAAGCGAATTCAAGGAGCCAGTTAAGGGGAGGGTCAGGAACAAGTTGAGACACATGACATGAGAATATTTGCAGGGAGAGCAGTGCTGGACAAAGGCTGATACCCCATGACAGCCCTCCTACATATGGCCCTTGCTACCTGTCCTGACAGTTTTGAGAAGCAGACCAGACATTAGAAGATAAAGTGTCTTCAATGCTCTGGGCATCCTCACTCTAGGGAGAGGAGACTGCCAAGGAAATGGAAGTTTTTCCTTATTTGACAGTTGGAGAAATTGGGCCAACAGTGTATGCAAGTGATATGATGTTGTGGTATCGAGGCATGCCTGTGAATTGTTGCACCCGTACTTTCTATTTATTTCAGTGGACTTGGAAACAGACCCTCAGATCGATCCTGTCTCTGGTCCTGTCACTGCTCATCCTCCACCTTGGGTGAGTCATCTCCTTCCAGAACGGTGACAGCCATCACCAAAACTGAGAACTCAGTGTGACAAAAGGGCTGTTTTCACAGTTCTCTGGCAACATAATATAAAGTTCACCACATCAGGAACATCATCTGAATCACCGGGGTCAAAAGAACCTTTAGATGTGACAAGTAGCTGCCTCCTTAGTTAACTTCTTCCTTCTGATTGGCAAGGAGAAGACTGCAAATCACCAACACATGGACGATCACTTCACTGTTTCGTTTCTTTGTCTCCATCGGTTAGAAATACAGATTTCAGGAAGTGTTTTGTATTAAAACGATATAAGAACAGGAAGACAATGCTCACTCTTAAGATAAAGGTGAGAATGAGCAATCGCACCAAGTGTACTGGCGAATGCATTTCTCTAGTCCATATTTATCAAGCACCTACTCTGTGCCTGGCACTGTTCCTCTAGGCACTGGGGGGTACAAGAGTGAACAGGCAGAAAAAGTTGAGCTGTGGCTGCACTTACATTCCAGGGGACAAACAAATACAGACATAGGAAAGTATCACATAGTGACAAGTACTATGCAAAGAGCCAAGTAGGAGATGAAATAGAGAGTGGCTACTTTATTTAGGTGTCCAGAAAGGCCTCTCAGGAAATGAAATTAATGCTAAGATCTGAACGATGAGAGAGAGGTAGCTACGTGCAGATCTGGGAGTGAGTGTTCCAGGCACAGCACAGAGTTGGTGCAAAGGCCCTAAGGCAGCACTGATATTGGCATGTGAAGCTGTAGTTCAATGATGACAGAATAAAGAAGTAGTAGACTTCTCAGAAAAAGATGGTCAGATCATATAAGGTATTTGAAATTTATTCTAAGTGTATTGGGAAATACTTGGAGTGTTTTAAGCAAGAAAGTGTTTTACCCAATGAACCTTTGAAAAGATTACTCGGGCTGCTATGTGGAAAATGGATTGTACAAAGACAATAGCATAAGAAAGGAGGTCGGTTAGAAGCTACTGCTACCACCCACCATGGAAGATCATGGTGGCTTAGATCAGGG
>NW_007728281.1:250630-253204 GCF_000696425.1 Galeopterus variegatus | reverse complement strand
GGTGAAATGAGAGAAAGAAAGAATGAAGGTTAATTCCTGGAGTTGGGGTTGAACAAAACCAGTCTTCAGTTGGAAGTAGACATGTGACGTCCCAGAAGATGTCAAGCAGTCACCTGACTATAGAGTTGGTGCATCAAGAGGAGCTCAGTGCTGGAGTGGTAGAGACAGTTACTGCTTACTGTATATTCATGAGCTTCCTGTATGATCAACCACCCTGCATTTTGGTAAAGTGACATGACTAGTTCTGGCCAATGGGGTATGTCACTTTGGGCTGAAACATAGAAGAGATAATTTGAGTTTTTCTGTGATCTCTCCTTTGGCTGCCACAAACATCAGCAATGTTCTAGACAGAAGAGTTGTTTTCAGCCTGGGTCCCTGAGTGTGTTATGTGAAGCAGAGTCACCCTTTCCTCTGCTAATCTGTATTGGTCATACAGGATGAAAGAAAAATAAACCTTGNTGTAGCAAAATTTCACATTGTGATAAGTGCTATGAAGAAAAGTAAGACAAGATAAAGAGATACAGAGAGGCAGAACATGCTATTTTCTATAGGGGAAGGCCAGGGAAGGCTTTCCCACAGAGCTGATATTTATGAAGGGACTTATATGCAGTGGTAACATAAAGACAATAGTAGGTTCAAAGTGGGAATCGAAGTGATATGACAGAGTATTTCAGGAAGATAACATATAATATGGAGAAAGGTGGAGAGTCCATGAGGTAGCAGCAAGAAAAATGGCATAATTCAGAATCTGAGAAGAACATACTAGAAAGCTGCAATTACATAGGTTTCTTTAATATTTTTTCTTTTCAACATCAAATGTATTNGATAATTTGAGTTTTTCTGTGATCTCTCCTTTGGCTGCCACAAACATCAGCAATGTTCTAGATGGAGGAGTTGTTTTCAGCCTGGGTCTCTGAGTGTGTTATGTGAAGCAGAGTCACCCTTTCCTCTGCTAATCTGTATTGGTCATACAGGATGAAAGAAAAATAAACCTTCCTGTGTTAAGTCACTGAGCTCTGGGAGTTAATTTGTTACTGCAGCACAACTTAGCTTGTACTGACTACACAGCAAGAGAAATGAATTAAGGCATTGTCATTAAAAGGATACTATCTGAAGTCATGGGAATGGACATATTAATTTAAGGAGAAAGTGTAGATGGAGAGAAAAAGGGAGCTCAGTCTTGTTCCCTAACGTGCTTTCAAATGCAGGGGTGGAGCAGAAAAGGAAAGCAAGGGGTGCGTGTGCCTAGAAAGCTAAAAGAAGAAGATGAGGCATAAGAACAAGATCCTCCGTGTTGAAGTGCTGAGTATTTGAGCAGAAGGAAAGATTTTACTGCATGCATAGACATTGCATTGTGTCTTCCCTGGACTATGGTTGTAATAGAAAGTGTGCACTGTGATTTCTTAGAATTATTCCATCACTAGAACACCACACACTAAAACTGCTACATTGATAAAGAAACTGTTTCAAGTCAGCAGGTCACAAAATCAGGATTTTTTTCCTGGCTCTGAATTTGAGCAGATACAGATAGATTCAACCTGGCAAGCTTTTCCTGACTTGCCCGAGACTAGGTTAGATGCTCCTCCTTGGGGTTTCCACTGTGTCTGCAGAATACCTCTAATGCTTGTTGTATTGCAATTTAAATGTCTGTTTCCTGAGATAATAATATCCTCCAAGACTCTCCCCAGTGTTTACGATGGTGCCTGCCACAAAGCAGATTCTCAGTCAGTGTTTGTTCAATGAATCAACAGTCTTGCCTGACACCTGACAAGATCAACTCCCACAAACACAAGGTGTAAAGTGTTTTTATTAACACCACATGACCAGCGCATACCTAGTCCTCTTGTTCAGATTTTTCACACATCTTAGTCCATCAATAAGTATTTACTGAGTGCCTGCTGTGTACCAAAAATTGTGAATTGGACGATAAAAAGGAAATATCTGTCTTAGCTTCTATCTTCAAGGAGCTAACAATGAAGTTGAGCAGACTAGGCTAATGGCTATGAAACCATTAGAGATGAGTGTGAGATGTAGACAGTTAATTGAAAACCCGAAGAGACCAGAGCAATGGGCATGTATTGGGCAGGGGTGATAAACATGGGTGGGAAGGTAAGGTGCAGCCAGATTAGGAAGGATCCCCAGAGTTCAGTGGTAACTTGTGCCATTCGTTCGTTCGTTCGTTCATTCATTCATTCATTCATTCATTCATTCATTCATTCATTCATTCATTCATTCATTCATTCATGAAACACTTATTGAGACCCCACCATGTGCCAGGCACTGTTTTAAGTATGGTGTGTGTGTGTGTGTGTGTGTGTGTGTGTGTGTGTGTGTGTAGTCCCTGCCCTCAGGGGGCTTACATTCTTGATGAGAGAATAGAAAATAAATATTGAAACAAGTGTAGCAAAATTTCACATTGTGATAAGTGCTATGAAGAAAAGTAAGACAAGATAAAGAGATACAGAGAGGCAGAACATGCTATTTTCTATAGGGGAAGGCCAGGGAAGGCTTTCCCACAGAGCTGATATTTATGAAGGGACTTATATGCAGTGGTAACATAAAGACAATAGTAGG
>NW_007728281.1:247711-249634 GCF_000696425.1 Galeopterus variegatus | reverse complement strand
AATCTCCTCTGTTTGTTGCATTCCTCATGTTCCACTCATGAACTCTGTAGATTACGATCTGTTGACAACAGTCACACGCCAGTGTTTTCTATCCTTCCTACCTGTAAATTGCTCTG
Organism: Galeopterus variegatus; assembly: GCF_000696425.1. Classification (NCBI taxonomy): domain Eukaryota; kingdom Metazoa; phylum Chordata; class Mammalia; order Dermoptera; family Cynocephalidae; genus Galeopterus; species Galeopterus variegatus. The sequence goes on along the minus strand of NW_007728281.1, from coordinate 249,518 downwards.
CATCCATAGGTAGGCTGGTGTCCTTGAAAAACAGTGAGAGAGAAGATATAGGCTCTTTTGCCCATCTCGACAAAATTAGGCCTGAGAGTAATGTGTGACTTTGTGCCCACTAGAAAAGGATTAAAGTTGCCAAATCTTTGGATAATAACAAGCTCCAATCTACATAACACCTGTTCTTTACAAACCAAGTCATTAGGAATGTGATCCAAGTTGTCACTCCAGGGGTTTTATTATTTCCACATTAGTTGAGTTGTTTCTTACATATATAGAAGTTGCCTGTCCACGTTCTTGTGTTTATTGTGAATTAGGTGACTGCCTCTCCTGACTTTGGCATGGTTTGGAGAGACCAGTGGGGAGTAGAGGCCATTGTACTCCAAATCTCTTGGTCCGTACATATCACTGGAGGATGAGCACCAAAACAAAGAACTCAAGTAATGCTGGATATCAGGATGGGGGTGGGGGCTTCTAGGACAGGGATCCGAAGCAAATTCAGAGCTGGTCAAATGGGGACTCATCACTGTTCATTCTCTCCACAATACTAGTATATGACAAGAAGACAGACCCAAAATCTAGTGGCTGAGATAAAGGATTTATAATTTTGGATTTTGAGGCAAACAACTGGATGCCAGACCTGAGGAGAGGGGGGAAGGCAGGAGTAGAAATGAAGAGATGAGCACAACCTTCCAAATATCTATCAAGCCACCATCTGTCTCTCAAGCCACCATCACCTCTTGTCTGGACCACTAGTCTCCCTATTATACTCTTGCCATTTTCATTGTTTCTGCACAGAACAGGGTGATCTTTTAAAAAATCTAAATTGGATCATATCACTAATAGAGTTGGAACTCTCCATTGGCTCACGAGGACTTGCCCCTCTGCCCCCTGCCTGCCTTTCCTACCCACCTCCTAGTGCTCTTTCCTGGGCTTGCTACTCTCCGGCAACTTTGGCCCCAATGGGTTCTTTATGTACCAAGCTCTTCCAACCACAGGATCTTGGACCATGTATCCTTCTTCTCCCCCTTTCTTAGCTGATGCTTTCTTATATGAGATGCAATATATCTTAACACTTAAAAATGCACCCGACAGTGCCAGTCTGCCTGGCCAAATCATAGCTTTTCTACTTACCAGCTGTGTGACTTTGAATAAGTTGCTTAAACTCTCTTTTCTGTATTGTGAAATGAAGTTGATAATAGTGCCTGCCTCATGGGGTGATTATGAGGATTAAATGATGTGTGCAAAGGATTTAGCCCAATGGCTAATATCTAGAAAAATCTCAATAAGTGTTACCTCTCATTATCTGTTGGGGCTGAGCCTAAACTTTATTTCCTCTGAAAAATTTTGCCTGATCCTGACCCTTCCTTTCCATTCCCTTCTACTGCATCGCTTTTTCACAGAACTCTTTTATTTTCTTTCATATTATATGATTATAATCATTTGCACACCTGTTTGTTTATTATCCCCCTTAAGACTGTAAACTCCACGAGGGCAAGGACTCAGCCCATTATATCACTGAGTCGCCAACACCTAGTGCAGTGCCAGGCACATAGTAGACACTCAAAAAGTACTGTGCTGAGTACTCCAAAAGTAAGTGCTGAGTGAAAGATTGAGGCCGATGGTTCAGGACTAAGTCTCTGAATGTGGAGAGTCTGCTGGGAAAGCATCGGTGCCTCAGAGGAACTGACCTGGGTTCGAAGCCAGTGGAGTTCCACCACACTACTTTTCAAGACATTATCTTTATGTTACATTTTAAGATGTTGACACATCAAAATCAAATTACTGGACCAAGCTCAAAACTTACATTTATATG
>NW_007728281.1:244654-246842 GCF_000696425.1 Galeopterus variegatus | reverse complement strand
GCATTTTCCTTCTACTAGATTTGTATGCAATTGCATGACTTCAGATAAAGTTCTGGAATCTTACACTCTGACTATTCTGAAGTACCTGTTGTTGGCACAGTGCCTTAATAAAAAGTAAGGATTCTGTAGTTTAAAGGAGTCAAGTGTAATAATGCTTAATATTCACAGTTCTTTGTACATTAGAAATAAATTAGATTTTATTCTTGTAAATTACTCCTTTTTTATTTTAAGAAGCCCAATGTATAGGACATAATTGCCATATAACTATTATCTGATATCCTAAATTTGAAAACCAACAGACCAAATACAATGTGACTTAGGAGGAAAGTTGTGTTTTAAGAATCAAAGTAACTCTTTTGTGTCATGAATGATCATTGAGGTAGAGCAAGGGGTTAATGAGAATGGGCTAGCGTATTAAATTAGAATGCATGTTGAAATCAAATTGCCAGCCTAAAGAAAAATATACATATCATTGACTTTGAAGAGACAGAGGGATACATGACTACTAAGATGTCCGTAAATAACATATTCAGAAGTCTTCCTTGATGGCATCTTTCCATAAGGATCGACACAAGTATCTCCACCATAGGGACGTGTGTGCATGGGCTGTGGCCTGAAAATGCAGCATTGATTCTGGGAAAACTGAAACCTGGGAAGTCTAGGTGTAACAGTTCGGGAACACAGTAATGTTTTGCTTTGGCTGTTGTTCCTGAAGTTACTTAAATGAGACTCATTGCCTATTGATCTGTATATATTGAGATTACAATAAAACATAATGGACCAGTTTTTCTTTCCCCAGGCTCACAGGATTGGCATTTTACCTCTTGGGAGTAATAAATCATGGTCTTGAGTTTGGGGAAATATTCTGGAATCTGGATGGTAGCTGGATTATTTTTAAGACAGTGATGTCAGAAAGAAAGAAAAGCATAACCCAGAATGTGACGGTAGTGCTCACTGGGAGAATAGCGATTCCTGTTTGCAATAGTAAGTAAGGCTTCCCGCTTCCAGAGCCCATCCCACAGCAAGCTGGGTTGGAGCCCCTCACCACCATACTCACATTTCCCTTTACGGTGGCACTTTGTCATCCTTCTGATTTTTTTTTTCCTGTGACAGATCCTAGCTTCTCTGTTTATCTCCTTAATCTAATTTGTGCTATGACATCAAGCTTTAATTTTATCACTATTATCTTGCTTCTTTTTAAGCACCCTGGTGTGCCAGGCATTGAATAAAATAGAAAAGATGCAATCCCTGCTGTCGCTGGGCTTACACATTTAAAGAGATATGACAGGCAAAACATCCTGTAATTGGCAAGAGGTAGTCCTCATGCTTTTTTCCTCTTTTCCCTTTTGAAGCAACTTCATCTCTCTGAACAGCCTAAGAAGTTCCCTAGATCAAAGGTGTCAAAACCCAGAAGGGTTTGGAACAAGTGTCAGAGAGTAAGCAAACGACTTTCAGAGCTGTGACTATGCTCCTCGCCTGCCCAAGTGCTCTTACTCTCTGCACTCTGCCTCGCCCGGGCAGCCGCAGCGGGTCTTTCCACCTCCTCTCCTGCCTCTGGCATCCGCTACCCGGGAGGAGCCTAAGGCGCCCGCACCCCACAATTGTAAACGCTTTAAACAAGAAGCCCCAGAGCTAGGGGTTTTCCTAGGCTGTGATAGGCATGGAGAGACAGCCAGTTGGGAGCCCCTGTGATAGGCAGGTACGGACCCAGCTCCCGACGTTCGCCCCCAATATGTTTTACTCTCTCTCTCCCACATATCCTGCTAGGATCTTCTTTGTCTTTTTCCTGTAACACTGAAGCCCTCTCGTGCCCGGGGACTGCGGAAGAACGCTGGGCCATCCGGACCGTGCGGGATGGCTCAGTGTGTGTGTGTGTGTGTGTGTGCGCTTTATGATGTCTGAGTGTTCGCGCGAGTGTGCGTGTTGGGGCGGGTTATGTCTTAAATGGGCCCCAGTCTCTCTTCCTCTTTTTCTCCCATCACTTCGTGGGCCCCCGAGGCGCAAAGCGCTCGCCCCTCTCCACAGCGCTCAGCGGCTTTAGTATCCCGGGTTCAGCCGAGCTGGGGTGTCCCCCTCACCCAGCCTGCGCCTGCACCCCGAAGCTTCAAAGTTGCGGAAAACAGTTGCGGGGAGCAGAGCAGAGCAGCGGGGGAGGAGGCCAGCGCGCCCGCTGCTGCTCGCCCGGGGG
>NW_007728281.1:242777-243612 GCF_000696425.1 Galeopterus variegatus | reverse complement strand
CCGGGCTTCTTGGCCGGCCGGCCGGGGTGCGAGGTGGCAGCGGCCCGGGGCTCGGGGCGCGCCACCGGCACGGACTTTGCTTTTTCCTAGCCCGGCAGCCTCCCTCGCCGCCCCTTCTCCCGGCCAGACGCGGGAACTTGGAAGCGGAGCTTCTCGGACGCCTCTGGCTTGGGCCGCGGGAAGGGTAGGCAGCTGAGGAGACCCTCCGGGCGGACGGGCGGGGACACCCCACGCACCGACTTGGGCACCGACCTCAGGCAACGGGACTGAGCCTTAGGATCGGGGCGGCAGGAGCTCTATTCCCTCCACCTCCGGCTTGCTTTAGGGGGCACCGATGAGGGGAGCCGGGGGTCCCCCGTCCTGCGCGGGGGATCGGAGCGCGGGGAGTTCTGCGGGCTTTGCGAACAGGGTGACCGAGGGTTCCCTTCGGTAGCGCTGACTGCGAAATCTGCGCGTGGGCGTTAGTGCCCCCGGAGGGTAGCCCAGCCAGCCGAGAAGTTTTGCAGCTTTCTCTGATTTATCAGTGAAGTGTCAGGAGGCTGCAGCAACAGTTTACATTAACATTGTCCCCGCGGGAAGCGAGGAGCGAGCTGGGGAGAATGGAACTCGCGGGTCGGACGTGACATCACGCTGCTTATCAAGAGAAACTGGGAACGGCGTGAGAGTGAGGGGCAAGGAGGAGGACACGCGTGTTTTGTACAGCATCACTCATCTGCACCTGTCACCTTTTCTCTCTGACACGTCCTGCAGTATTAAAGTTATTCGAATATGCAAATGAAACCTCCGCTCTCAGGCGTCCGCTATTTTGAGTCTTGAAGTTGGAAAGCTTGGGGGG
>NW_007728281.1:228259-241978 GCF_000696425.1 Galeopterus variegatus | reverse complement strand
AGAGAGAGAGAGAGAGAGAGTTGGAGGGGTGGTGGTAAGCTTCTCGCCCTCGATCTTCTTTTAATTACAAGGGAAAAAACTTTATTTGGGGAAAGAGCGTATGATCTAATGGTACTTTTTGGAATCTGTGAGCTCTGACATCCTTTCAGAGCTTTTGCAGTTCAATTCCGTACAGTCAAGGTGGAGTTGGATTATAGGACCTTGGCGTACTCTATGGAAGATGACAGGGTTCCCTGGTACTGTTCATTGTCAGGGTGGTCTGCTGGTAGCTTGCAGTTTCCCACCTTCAAGCGCATTGGTGCTCTTTGAATGATAGCCTGACTGGAGGAGCCTGCCTGGTGTTTTTCAAGAGTACACTTGTGGGTGCTCTGTTATCACGGAAATGGTAACCCATGCAGGCGGGGCTCATGCCAATCACACTGTGGGGTGTGTGTATGGGTGTGTGCGTTTCGGTGCGGGTGCAGGTGCACGTGTGCGTCTGGAGTTTCCTTTTGACAGGCAATCTTTGGATGTCAAAGAACTACACTTATCTCCCTGGAAGTGTCAAGGCAATCTGGGTTTGTTGGGTAACTGGGAGGAGATAATCTCCAGGGAAGCCTTCTTGTGCTCTGGACTATTCTCAGCAGTTGGTTAAAGTTTCCTGAAAGCCACTTAGGATGTGACTAACCAAATCAAGAAGTCCTACTCAGTGGCTAGTGAAAGCTCAAGTCTTTCTGGGTTAAAAGCTATAGAAAGTCCCTGTCCTGAGACTTCACTTCGATGCACTGCTGATTTTAAACCTCAGTGTCATTAATAGGAGGCTTCTTTTAAAACTTAATGTGGCCAAATTCTCTTCTTTCTGTAGGTAGATGGGCCAACCCTGTAGATTCCCTGTAATTGGTTTCTTGTTGTCCCTGGATCCCTGGGCATTGGGGTTTTTAAATTTTTTTTCCCCTCCTATCTGCTGAGAGTTGAAAAATAATTCTGACCCTGTAACAACATACACAGATACTTCTAAAGAATTTGTGGATGTAATTGTTGACTTTAGAAATGTGGGGTATCTTGCATTAGCACAGACAGCTCCAGCAGCTCTGAACACATACGAACTATTCAGGGTTCTGGATATTCGAGGTTAGTCTGAGTTAAGGGCTTGGAGATGTGTGGCCCAGGAAAGGGCTGCTGACTGCTTGTGGAGTTCTACAGTCTGTTTTTATAGTTCACAATACCGATGGACTCGCTTTATATCTACCTTAATATTTAAGTCAATACTTGAAAAAATTATCTTTATGGTGTTTCTTAATCCTCCCCCTCCAGTGTTTTTCATCAAAGTTGTTGCTTGTTAAAGAGTTGAAAGGCTGAGAAACAGGAACACTGTTAGACAGGTAGAAAATAATTACTGATCATAAAAACAGTGTAAACACAGACTCCACTGTTTGAGGATTGACATTAGTAAATTGGTAACTAGAGGTACTTTTCTGTTCTCTGCTGACTGTGTCTTTTGAGAGAAAGTAGGGAGAGTATTAAAGAAAAATGGTACTGCTAAAATGTACTTCCTCAGAAAGGCTGTTAAGGACTTTGTCGACTTTCTGCAGATCCTATTTCTGAAAGAATAATTCTTTTATTAATAGCTGTAAAAAAAGTTTGTCCTTAAATAATAGTCTAAAAAGCAGAATAAAAAGATAAGAACTAAGTTAATGGAAAAGGAGTATCCAAACAAGAAAAATTCTAAGGCATGTCAATTCATTTTGATTATACTTCACAAATTAAAGCTGGAATCATATGATTCCTTCAAAGAAAAAAATCTTGCCCAAACCACAATTTTGGTGTTCTGCACACCTTTATAAAGATTAGGCATTAAAGGAATAAGGTTGCTTCAAAAATTTGAATAGAATGATGAAGAATAGTTGACTGATTCTATTGAGTTAACAGTCAAAATGACATATGATACAATATATTAAATACACAATTAAGATAAACAGATTAAAGAATTTTAAGTAGTGACAACTGTACTATTTGATGGGGAAGAAAAAGAAAAGCACCACCAACAACAAAACTTTAGAGATGCTCTACAGATGAAGTGTGAAGGATGGGTCTTTGAATAACTATAGGGTATTATAGCATCAAAACTATTTACATGAGCTACTTAGATTTTTTTTTTATTTTTGAGTATGGATTGCACGTAAGTGCTTATGTTTTCAAAATAAGACTTATCTGGTATACACCTATAAAAGAAGAAGCTGCATTCACTTTAACCCCAGGCAGCTTCCAAAATGTAACACAAGTCCTTAATTTAGAACTGTTAACGGGATTAATATCTAAGTGATAATTAACATGTTAGACCTGTGAAATCAGAAGGATTTTTAACTCCACTTTTAATTCTAGAAATCTACGATTGTGAGTTTGAGTGGGATCTGTGGTTTAGCAGAGCTGAAAATCACAGGCACTCTTGCTTCAAGATGATAAATATTTTATTAACCCTTTAAAATTTCTCCATTAATTGAGATTATTTTGTTGATATTTTAGTAGGATTTTCATGGGTAATTATTCATAATAGGTAGCAGTGGCTCTTGATGAAACCAATTAGGGACAGTACCTTGTCAGCTTGTATGTATTTCTTGACTGAGAAGGAAATAGGAATCCCTGTCATTGAATTCATTCTGAGCCATGTTGCTTAGAGTGGGCTAGTTATACAAAATATAGATACATAGTTATTTTTCCAGTTTATAATCTATACAAGTGATTTATTATGAACATTCTATAGCTATTGGATCAAGCATTTCATTTGAAAGGGGAAAGAGTATAAGTGAAATCCAGTTACTTCATATCTTTTGGTAAAATGCTGAAACCAGCTCTAGAGATGCCATAGAATAGAGTTTCCCTGCTGGTGGGGACTCAGGATTATTACAGTAGGGGAGTTGAATCTAAGTTTGGTTTATAACTGAACAATTTAGTCACCTGGACGTATAAGAACTACTACATTATAAGAGCGTATATATGCTGTTGTGATGAATAAAGCACAGTAAATTTAAAAGCATCAGTAAATTCATATTAGTTTTTGGTATTTTTGCAATTAATGGATTCTAAAAGTGCAACTCTTTGCTGTGATGCAGAAATCTGTAGAATGTTTTGAAATTTTTTAAAAAAGAGATCTTCATACTAGAAAAGGTTAGCTATTGACCTAGATGTAGGGATTGGTGAAACTATGGAAAAGTTTCCCATATGGAAGTTGAACTTTGGTATTTTGCAGCAAGGAATATGATGCTTGCTTTTGATTTTGCCTCTCTAGGCATATTTTAATTATGTGCCTCTTGTAATTAAATATGCTGTAGCTAAAAACAGAATCCCAACTAATTAATGCACAAACCATTCTTCAATGCCTGGACTGAGCAGCAGCTCATTGCTGTGTTCTACTTTATTTTAATTATGTGCCTCTTGTAATTAAATATGCTGTAGCTAAAAACAGAATCCCAACTAACTAATGCACAAACCATTCTTCAATGCCTGGACTGAGCAGCAGCTCATTGCTGTGTTCTACTTGCCTGCATGAGGGTTGGCTGCTGATTTGTGTCCTAGTGTTATGTAAGGGAACAGCTCATTACTTCTAGAAGAATCACATTGTTAAGATAAGCTCTAAACTTCGTGGCAGTTAGGCACAATTGCCTTGGTCTTAGACTATAGGTGTGTAGTAATGCATATTTTAATTTTGAATTCTTTCCAATGGTTATTTTAAAAACCATACCATGTAGTATGCATATATGAAAGATTTTAATTATAATCTCTTCTTGCAGAGTTTGCTTTTGGGCTCTCCTCTATTGATTTCTGCCTTTTGTGCTTATGTTAGACATATTCAGGGTGATTTGGCCAATGTGCATTGATACAGCCTTCATGGTTGTAAAAATATTGAAATACTTCCATACCAGTAGGTAAATGGTTACTGTTTGGAGCCCCTGAAGGTCCCACTAACACCCCAGTTCTATAAGCCACTCCCCTGTCACCTCTTAGATCACCTCTTGATACAGCCACTGAATATCATCCACCTGGTATGGCAAGAAAGCCTTGTGACCTGCTCTAGGTCTGTCACTGCAGTCTGTTCTGATGGGTATGTGCCTGAGCCCTACCAGGTGGTAAATACTTTTAATGTTATCCCTTGGCACTTTTACTCATAACAAGAATTTTTTTTTCTACCTAGCATTTGTATCAGTTAAAAACACTTACACATTATTTGTACATATTTATATTACCCAAGAACCCTAAGTAATCCTGAGTTACCAATTCATATATAAATCTACATTACCATCAATTTAATTTGTTTTCTTAGAAAATATGAAATAAGAATATTAAATCATACTCTAGGTAAGGTGAAGAGCCAAATTTCTAACCCAGGTCATCTGTCACAACTATAAACCCCATAGCTGTCTCAAACCATTTAATTAAAATGTATGTATGCGCGAGTAGCTCAACATGGCTTTTTTCTTTTGAAGAAAAAGTAATTATTTTTTCCATCTCCATTTTCAGTCTTCAGAATTAACTCAATTTATTTCATATGACTTCCATTCATTTTTGTGATTCAGTATGGTTAATGGGGCTTCATTTCACATGAATTGACCCATTTTATGAATTGGAATATTTTCTGGCCAATCACAGAGAAGGAAGGGATGTTGCAGACTTTTTGCAGACTTTTTGAGGAAAATTCTTTGGTGTTTTTTTCTGGGTCTCTTCTAGCTACAACTAAACCCAGCACTGCTAGATGGGCCCTGAAAAACATAAATTAAACTTCTTTCATGAACAGAAAAAATAGTATTCCGGATCCCACATCGATTTAACTCATGCCTGACGTTAATTTCCTATTATCCACCTTCTTCTAACAGGCCTGTTTAAAGTCAACCACAAGACTCACATCTACTTAAAGTAGCCAAAAATATTGCTTTCTGTACCTCCTCCATTCCCAGTTATCTGAATTCTGCCTATTAGTTAAGATCCAGTTTTAATTATACTTCCACTGAGCTTTCTTTGATTATGCCAATTCACAAAGCCCTCTCTCCATCCAAATAACTCAGGAGGTAAATTCTAATTTTAATGTTTGATTGAATCTATTTTCTTATTAGCATGTATGTGTGGAGTTCTGATAGTAAAGGATTTGAATGAGTAAGGGCACCACTGTCTAATGAGAATTCTAGAAAATGGGGAGGAGGATGTGATGGAGAGTAGGGGCCTGGGTGATGACAACTATTTGAGGATCTATAGAGTAAGGCTTAATAGTATCCAGGTAAACAATAAGAGTGACTAATTATTGATGACCTGCAACATGCTGCAGACCAAAGTAGGGGCATGAGAATACTGATATGTCTAATCCTCATAATAATGTTGCGAAGTATTTTTAGTCCCATTTTTTGTGCTAGGAAACAGGCTGAGGGACCTTCAGCGCATTGTCTAAGGCTAATGCAGCTGGAAAACCACAGAGCAAATTTGCATCCCAGTCTGTCAGACTGCAAGGCCCATTCTGCTTCTGATAAGCCAGACTGCCCTAGAGTCTTCAAGAGATCAGCAAGTTGAAATTCTGCTGTAATTTCTCCAAAGTGCAAGAGCACACACACTCACCTACTGCCAGAGCCTCTACAGACAGTGAAGATGAATGACAAAAAGAGTATTGCTGGATCACTTCTACCTGAAACTTGAAGTGTCATTTAGAAATAAGGAAAGAGGCTGCATTTCAATTTGGCACAAACCTTGTGCATGAAGATTATACTAGCTTAGAATTTTAAAGAGCCTGACATATTCACGTAAAAAAGTGTTGTCTTTCTAAGGAACTATTGGAAGATTCAGAAAATCCAGACATACTTAGGAAATCCACACCATATTCCTTTTTATTAGTAGCTTATCATTAATACAGAACTGTCCTGCCAACTATGCAAAGCATTCGCTTTTGAAATTAGCATAAGGAGAAGGAAAAGGGAAAATCAATTTGCAGATGTGAGTGAGGGCTGACCGGCGGTGGCCTTGGTCACTCTTACAATATGTCTGAGAGATCTGGTAGGTGGGTACCCTTGTGAGTCTTCTTTGCTCCATGTGTATCCAGACAGGAAAGTGTTCCTGGTCAAAGTGGACAACTTTACTGAGAGGAGAAGGACTGTTCTTTGGTTTAGCATCTGTGAGAAATCACATTTCTGAAGATCCGTTTCTTGAAAGTGTTTTGCTGGGTCAGCATGTAGCCTCTCGACATGAACTTCCACGCGGGTGTGTGATGAACCCCTTTCCAATATCGATGTCTCTTAACAATTTCTATAGAAATATGGTGTTGGAATATGACCAATTTCTCTCTTTGCCTCTGGACGAATCATATAGCAAGAAGCTCAGAAGAGCTGAAGTTGTAAAGAGATTTTTACTCATTCCAGGAGTAAACATTTTCACAATCAGAGCTGTCTAGAAATGATATGCTGTCTCAAAGAAGTGTAGGTTCCCTGTCTTTGCGGGTATTCAAGCAGAGGATGAGCAACTATATGTCAGGGTATGCTGCAGAGAGGACGTGTGCATTGAATAGTAACAGCTGTGGTTTATTGAGCATATACTATGTGCCAGACGCTGTTCTACACGTATTAACTTATGAAATGGCCTCAAAATGTCTTTCAGGCTGGTTGTATTATTAATATTCCCATTTTATAGATGCAGAAGTAGTAGGTGATTTGTCCCAGGTCAGGATCTACATCCAGGCAATCTGGTTCTAGAGCAGCACCACTCAATGGAAATAGAAAGTGAGCCACAAATACAATTCACATATGCAATGTTACATTTTCTAGCAGCCACATTAAAGAAGAAAAGAAATCCACTGAAATTAATTTTAATAATATACCTTATTAACCCCGTATATCTAGAATATTGTTATTTCAACATATATTGATTATGAAGAAGTTATTAATGCAATGCTTTATAACTTTGTGCCCCACATCAGAATCTAGTCTGTATTTTTTTATACTTATGAGGACATCTCAGTTCAGACTGGCTATATTTCGAGTGCTCAATAGACACACACAGCTGGTGACTGCGTGTGAGACAAGCCTAGAACCCGTACTGTTAACAATTCCACTCTACCACTTGCCTATTGACAGAAAAAGTTTTCCTTCCAATTCGTACACCATTATTCCTTGCATATGTGAGGCCGTTCATCTATTTATTAATTTTGCCCTTAAATAGCAACATGAATAATCTCTTTAAAAAACTTAAACCACTTTCTTGATTTCTCCCAGGAGTATATTTACTTTCAAAACATGTAAGACAGGAAAATTTCTCTGTATCTCATCCATTAAAAACCGAATCCCATATGCCTTTCGTTTGTGCATATGAAGCGTATCTGGCTTCCTTCCACTTTACAACTATTTGTACACATTAAGATATTGCCTTGCCTTTCTTGTTTCCAGGCTAAATAATCCCAGTTTCTTTTGCCTTTTGATTTTCTGTTTTTATGGGCTTGCTAGCAAATATGTGTAGCATGATGCATATGAAATAGGCATATAGGATCTGTTTATCTCTAGGGAGCATGAGAAGGGAAAAAATAACCTTTAACTATGATTGAACCTAACCAATTTTTCTTTTTCTTTTTTTTTAGTTGAAAAATAATTGATTATACATATTTGTGGGGTACAGTGTTGAATATCAATACCTGTGACAATGTGTGATGATCAAATCAGGATAATTAGCATGAACCTAACCAATTTTTCTAATTTACACTCAATGAATATTTCTCAGCCCTCTTTTACTATATCCTTAATATGATTAGTGCAGTCAGAAATGACATGTGGCACACTAAAGTGATATTTCTGTTCATACAGTAGTAATTTTTTGGTAGGTTTGATCCATTTCTTGGCAGGTAGCATTCTTCTCAGTGATCTGAAGGGCTTTTCTCAAGTTGAATTTCTGACAGTAACCGACCCTCTCGGCTGTGACATGCTTCAACTGAAAAAACAGAATGACATGCCTTTCATTGTGTAGAACATATGAAAAACAGTCTTGTGTTTCCTCGTGAGTGCAACCTCTATTCAGTTATACATGATAGTGTGAAACATTTTAATTATTCCCAGTCTCTTTCAGGAGGGGGCACATTACACAGATCTCTTAAATCTGACTTCAGTTGCTTACTAAAAGAAGAATATTAAGAACAAGGCTTCTGGTAGAAAAATTCTAAACTTCATAAGGAGGAATTTCCTTGTGAAAACAGACTCTAAGGATGTGTCATCTAATATTATGTGCGTGATTATTAGATATTTCATTTGGAGTACAGAGTTGGTGAAATGAAAACATAATGCTTGTGGACATAACATACTCCCAGTGAAGCATTTCTTAGTTTTCTTTTTAAATAACCAAGCAGTTTTCTCACAGCCAGACAAACTAATGTAAAGTGCAATATGCATTTGTTTTTATGCTATATGAATAAATTCAAAGAGTATTTATTGAGCACCTGTTGTGCCCATGGCACGGAATGGATAAAGCTATAGCATGTCAGCCCCAATTTCTAGGAATTTACAGTTTACCTGGGGAGATGTGACATGCTCATCCTCTGTGCTTGGCAAAGCCAAATGCACTTATTTATATATGTCTATCTCTCTCATTAAGTATGAACTCTATACAGGCAGAAAATGCGTCTTATTCATATTTGAATCCTAGGTACCTTGCAGAGAGTAACTACATAGTAGTTATGTATTGAATTAAATGAAAGTACATTAGTTTTGTTTAGTATGTGAATTAAAATATAGTTGGAATGTCATATTTATAATGGGAACGTCTATATAAAATTTGCATTTTAAATAATGAAGACGAATAAAGTCTAGTCTCAATCCTTTTTCTACTCCTCTGGCTGGATCAGCCTTGCTGACTCCATTTGGTGACTTCTAACAGCTCAGCTGCACTAGAAAAAGATTGTGTTCATCTGAAGAGAGGGTGTGTGGACCTCTTTTTTCAACATGCCAGGGTTATATAGGGATTTAATCTCAGTCACAGACTCCTTCAGTATAAAAAGTTTTTATTTTGTTCAGAGGGTCATTCAATCACACTAAGTAATCCTTGGAAATATGGGAGGTAGGAAGCAGAGTAGGATAAAAAATGTGTTTACGTATGCCTGCGTAGGGCTCCCAATGTCTATTGAAGAATGTAGTGCTGAGCAAAACCAGGATGACCACTTAATGTTTGTAGGCAAAAGGAATCACCTAAAAGTTAGCAAGGCTGTGTAACCTGTAGGGGTGGAGTTCCCTTTGAGTATCCCATTAAGTGCATAGAATATACTGCATTACTAGTTTGTCATTTTGAGCCAGTTACAGAAAAGTGGGTAAAAACAGTGAGGGCATCAGATCATCAGGAAGACCTTTCTTTAGCATTTTACCTGCAGGGAGTTCAATACACTTCTGTAGATTAAAATAATTTTTCCCAGCCAACAGGTTTCCTCAAGGAAAATTTAGCCAACGGTTATATGTGCAATGTACCATTCTTGGCCCAGTCAGGATGATACAGCAATACTCAAGAATTGGCCATGCCCGTAAGGAATTTTTATGGAGCTTGTGCAGCAATAGGAGAAAAAAAGGAAAGATGCTTCAAAGATAAAAATTGCATTTGGGGTGTTTTGAAGTTGAGTAGATTCAGCATGGGAAGGAAGGAATTGGCCTCTCCATATGCCTATTTGTTTTCATCACAATATTTTCAACATTATTTCTGATTCTGGGTTATATATGCTGGTCTTAAAGATGGGTGATTTATATTCTCTTTAATATAAAATCTTATTTTTATACAATGTTTTGAAGTCTTTGGCTTAAGAAACCTCTTCAAAATTCATTAAAAACAACAACCACCACCACCTCTCTCCTGCAGGCTGGCAACACAGCAGAATGGTTTATCCCTGGCTTACTGGTCCACAAAGAACTTGATAGCACTCTCAAATTCTGCATTTTGAAAACTTTTGATGGTCACAGTCTAAATAAAGTGAGACCCAAATTCTTGTAATCTACAGTAAACAATTTTGTACTGGCATATGTCAGTGTGGGACAGAATTATTGATTTGGCAGCAAGGTTGGCAAGCATAGATGTTTGGTAAAGGCTTACAGGATAAAAGCACCTGAAAGAGCAAAGTAGTCATTCAGCCCCAACAACTCAAAACTAAGAGATGCTCAAAATAGTATGAAATCATTTATGCTGTAACGGCTTATGAAGTGATCATCAGATGATGAAAATATGGTGGGGCATACACACGTGCACACACACATACGCAAACACACACTGCCTCTCTCCAAAAGAAAACATACACATATTTAAATGATGGGAACGTGAATCAAGATGGGAAATGACAGGAAAAGATTAGAGAGGAGGAGGCAAGCAATTTAACTGAAAGAAAGTATCCCCAGCTGTTGGGACTAGACATGTGCTCAGAAATATCATTTGATTGAAACCAGCAAGTGAGATGATTAGAAGGAGTGTAGGGCAAGAAAACATCCTGCTCTAAAGGTATCACCAGTTGCAAAGGTGGGAGAGATTTGTGTAACCCAATCAGATTATGCACTCTCTTGGATTTAGAGAAACTTTATGAACAAGAACAAAAACAAACAGGAGACAAACAGTGGACGATACAGTGAAATTTAATGCTATTTATAATGTACTGTCAGAAGTTCATGTGTAGCACATGCAAGTCCACATCTTTCTCATTTAACGCAAAGAATCTACTCTTGACTCCCTTTTCACTTAACTCCTTTATTGCCTTCCTTTCAAATTCTAGCTTCTGAAACTAGTAGAATTGGCTCAGTGTCTCCACTTTGCACTCATTCTTCAAATCACCCAGTCTGGATTCTGCCTTCACTGCTCCAGCTGAAAGAGCTCTTGCCAAAGTCACGAATTGCTTCCCAGTTGTCAAATCCAATGGACATTTTCCAGTCTCTATTTATTGTGATGATTAAAAGAAGAAGTTTAGTATATTAAAGGAGCCAAAAATGGATTGGCCAGGTTCCCATGATCCTGCCATTTTGATTCTCTCTTTTAAAGCTGCCGAAATAACTACTGGAGATTTAGGCAAGAAAAATGGGTAACTTTAGATTAAAAGTAAACTGAAAAAGATTGCAATGTATGACACTTTGCCAAAAAGAATAGTTCCAAAATAAAGTTGAAATTGGAATATAAACCTTTGGATATTGAGCAAGACATGGGCAAGTAAAGGAGAAATTTAATTAAGATTTATTAGTAGAGAGTATAATGATACGTTATGTTAACTCTTCAGAGGATGAAAGGAAATGTTGCACCAGACATGTTTCTTTTCCTGGAGAACTTTGAAGCCAAAACTTTAAAAGAGGCAAAGTTTTAAAAGAATGTGTAAAGATGAACATGTGCTCAGAAACAAATGCCCTTATGAGCACCAAACGTTTACTGATCCAGACTGTGAAGATAATGAAGGACGTTCTTGTAGAATATTCTGGTTGACAGCTTTACCATCGAAACCACCTTTTCAAGAACACCTGTAATTCCCTTTGAATAGTTCTACGTATCTTTGTTTTCTCTCTCCTCTTGTTGCCAGATTAATCTGCTTTCTTCATCTTGCTTTTCTGCTTAAAATCTGTCATTAGATTCATGGTGTCTCGACTGGCATTCAGAATCTTACACTCTGAGGTCTCATACTTAATTTTTTAACATTTTCCTCTATAGTCTCCTTCCGTAGATCATTGGTGGCAGCTACACTTGACCCTGAAACACATTCTGTGTGTTTCTCCCTGGTGTGACTCAGTTCCAGCTTTGGTGCCTCTTCTGCCCGTCTCCGTATCTTATTCATCCAGCCCTAGCAGAATGAGCTGAATGTCCGCCCCCACCCCCCGCCCACGGGTAGATCCTGCTTTTCACAGTTTTCTCCAAGAATCCATCACTGCCCTGTCGAGAATTCATACAAAAGATAAGGCAAGGCAGGGGCTGCAGTTCTGTGAGAAATGTTTTGATGCACCTTTTAAAAAACCCTCTATCACCTATCTAATAATTGCTGCTGGGATCTCTCAATTAAATTCTTACACACCTGTTTACAGACTCTAGTTGTATTCCATATTTACTTTTTCCTCATCTTTTTTATTTAGAAACTGTCACTTTAAGGAAATTCAAGAGTTAGGAGAGATTGGAATGAAGAAATGTTAGGTCAGTCCTATTAAAAGTGACAGGATGCATTAATACCACTATAACCATTAGATGTAGACATTTATTAAACACCTGCTCTAGGCCTTTAAGTCAGCTCTAAGGTCAGGGAGGAATTCTGAGTGCTCGGACACTCTGCAGGGAGATTTATCTGGAGAAAAAGAACGCATCAGCTCATTTAAAAAGAGACTCAGGTCATCAAAACCATCCTGAAAGTACCCTTTCGTATCCAACAAGTCAAGCAAAACTATGGTTAATGATATTCTTGTGTTTATCGGAGCTGGCGTTAAGTAAAATTTATGTAATACATTTTAATAATAAACTCTAAACATTAGAGTTTACATTAGAGTTTTATTTTTGTGCTATGTGTGATCTTGAATATGTTGGATCCCACTATATGATTTCTACCTAATTATTATCCCCTTTTGGGGACACATTATGTTAAATGGCTACCAGGGTTTCTGGCAATTTTTGTTTGCTTCTTGATATGTTATTGACTGTGTGTGTGTATGTGTGTGTATTCTTTGCATTGCCAACTCCTTGATCAGGAAAACAATCTCTAATTATAATTTATTTCATTTTTCCTTTGGGAAATATAATCCAATTTATGACTCAGTTTCTCAAGACACTTTAAAGTAGAAAGAAAAGTGTCTTTGTTGGTGTGTGGCATTTAGCATAAATATCGTTATATTGTAGCTTAATTTGTGTTCTGGCTTTTCCATATGAGTTTTGTAACTGCTTTAAAGTCCCAAGCCTTGTGTTATATTTGGATTATCTCCATTATGCTGAGCACATTATTGTGTATGTAGTAGGAGCTAATTTAAGCATTTCTTAAATGAATCATATTAGAGTAAGAAAAAAAAACTCTTGGAAACTTCATTGAACATAGATTAATCTTGCTTTGGTGATTTAGAGTTCCTTTAGGAACTGGGAGTATTCCCAGAAACACTAAGAAAATCAATTACCATTGAAAGTACTATAAATTCTGTTTATTTACGTTTTCTGGGGTTTTAGACATAATAAATGGGATTTTACTATAAATAGGAATACATATGCATGTACACAGACCCATTCAGTCTACAAGAATCCTAGAGAGGAATGTGAACACACTGTTTATTGATGCAAATGGGACTAATCCTGTGGAGGAATTGATGTCAAGCCTGCTGAAAAAGGTCATGTATTCAGGGACCATGGACAGAAATTGTGGAAGAGAAAAGGAGTTTGCTCTGAATCTGGATAAAATTTAAAGGCCAGAGCTGAAAGAGTAGATTGGCAAAGGCTGTAGACTGGCTGCCCACCACAGGTATCGTGGTTTGGGGGATATGTGTATATATATGTGTGTGTGTGTGTGTCTGTCTCAGTCCATTTTGTATGCTTTAACAGAACAACACAGACAGGGTAATCTAAAAAGAACATAGATGTATTCTCTTACAGTTCTGGAGGCTGGAAATTCCAAGATCAAGGCATGGGCAGGGTTCAATCTCTGATTCCAAGATGGCACCTTGTTGTTGCCTCCTCCGGAGAGGAGGAATGTTGTGTTTTCATATGACAGAAGTGAGAGAGAACCACTTCCACAAGGCCTTCTTATAGTGGCATTAATCCCTT